>NC_052614.1:5621330-5721330 GCF_016545825.1 Eucalyptus grandis | reverse complement strand
CTTGGAAAAGGTATCCAATGTCAGCCTTTTCTTCCAGATAGTTTGTCCTGATTGCGACATCTCAACAAAATTAGGAGAGATCATTGCCAGTTTCGATTCCATTTTATGTTTGCAAACTTAATTAAAAGCATATGTTCCTTATTTATATCTTAGATATGTTTCTTTAACATCCATGTTATTAACATTCGTGTTTGCATAGAACATGTTGCTCAAGTTCTTCAAGGACTAGAGATGTATTTATTTAGTCCATTAGATTGTGAAGATTCATCGGTTTAAACCATCAATGGAATAATAGCACCAGGTAAATTGCAAAAATTCCTCTAAGCTACCGGCCGAAATGGAGAATTCTTACACAAAAATAAATCGAACTAGGAAGAGAAATAAGGAACTGGAATCTGGCGTGACGAAGGTTGGTATAAAGTGTTGAGATTATATCTTCACTCGATCTGCTCATGAGTCATTTTCAGACAATCAAAGGTAAGAAGAAGACAGAGACTCCAGCTGAAAGCAAAGGTTTGAAATCTTAAGCTGCTGTGAAAACTCCACTAGGAAAAGAGGGTTCACAAGAGATTGGTGCTGCGTCTTCACTCAGTAGGAAAGGAAAAGAAATTGAAGTAAATGATGTACTCTCTAGTGCTAAACAAGATTCACTGGAAGCTTCCAGTAGTACATGTCAAAATCAGAATTGCACTCTTGATAACCGTTTTTCTGTTCTGTGCCTTGGGGATGACAGTGAGTAAGAGTAAAAACCAGCGAAGGAATATTTTCTCTAATTATATGGTTTTCTGTTGATGAGCTATAATTCAAGTATTGGTTGTTTTAGATCTGAGAAGGGGATATAAATTGTAAATGAGTGATGGGGATGATAAGCTCTTAGATGAAACTTTTCTCCTGGGTATCAAAGATATGACCATGGCAGCAAGAAATCGTTGTTTAAATCTGCCTTGATTTATCTCTTTTTTACTCAGTTTTTTACATATAAAGCAGGCAGAGCTGAATCTAGCTCAATTGAGATTTATCCTTGCTTAAAGAATCCAAGAGGATCAGAAATAAAAGAGACTCATATGACTGTACAATTACAAAACCGTAGGAGATGAATACAATGCTACCAAAGCAAAATTCAGGTAAAGAGAAATCTTCGGCAGATGGTCCTCATTTTGAATGCCGACCTAGTAGAATCAGATCCCTCTGAAACATGCATCAGCTGCAGCAAAAATGGAAGTACTCATGAGATGATTCCTTACTGCTGTGATGGCAGAAGAATATAAGCTTATAGAATAGAAGCTGATATGAGCAGGATATCTTGTGATGATATAAGATCTTGTTCATGCAGAACCGCCATCTCATTAGCAAGGTAAAACTGGCCTTTTAAAGTGCGCAAAACAATGGCTTTTTGCTTGGTCATCACATTAACGAAAACTGCAAAATGTAGAGTAGGCGCCTCTTATTTGTACACAACTGGCTTAAAAGCCAAAATTGCTTAATCACCAAGATAGATTGCAAGGAAAAAATGTAACCATCTTTTTACCAATTCAAATGAAGAGCTCATAAGCACGACTACCATGGCCCAGCAGATTTCAGTCCTTTACAATGGTGGGATGTACTGATCTAACTTTGTCTGCTATAAAAATTTGAAGTTTAGTCTTGTTTAATTGTCAAGGAAAACATCTAATAACTTTATTGGACCAAATCCTATGATGTCTTTCTTCTCCAGAGCAACAATCCACAATTGTTACATCCAGACATATTGTTGAAAAGGTATGCAGAGAATAGAGATAAAAGAAACGGCATTACCTTGAAGTATCAATTGAACAACTTCCCCCCACAAACTGCTATGTCAGTGAGGCAGTGGCATTGAGATTACTCTTTGTCAACCAACTCTGTGGATAAAAGTAACTAGATGAATCCACATGAAGATGCCAAACCATCACCCTTGAGCAGTTTTGGAGTAAGCCTTCCATCTGGCTCTCATCCTCCACAATTTGTTCAACTAATGTGCTCACCTAGACATGTAGATCACATTGTAAAACCTCAGTCATAGCAGATGAGTCAAGAAAATGCATTCAGGTTATTTCAGTCTTGAAATTTTAATTATAGGGGTCAAGAAAACAGAAGGGGAAGGACAATTACTGGGAATTTGTCTTTTGGTGTGTCAAATTGCCTAATGGGTTCAAGGGTGGGTCTGTGCCATCTCTTGGTATCCCATAGTATTGTGCTATTGAAGGCAAATCCTGATAATTCGGCATAAAATCTTTTGAATCCCCTCCTTGATTCAGTTGTATGCCACCCAAGTACAGTAGTGCCATTACAAATGGGACCCTCAATACAGCTCTGCTTCTGCTATCTGTCACTTTGGCCACCAGCCAAGTTCCAAAGCGCCTACATTAAGAAAGGAAATAAGGTTTAACTAGAACAGAGCATGGAGAAGGAGTTCGCGTGACAACATTGTAAAAGAAGGTTTAGCTGAGTTTTAGATAAAAGTAGGACATTGCAAAAGGGAGCATCTCAATAGGAAGATGGAGACAGTTAATCCACCAATTCCAATTGCCATGCTAGTCAATAAATGGAAAGCATTTTATTACGGCCAACTATATGCATCTAAATGGGGATGAGGTACAGAAACAGTCCAAAAAGAGGTGAGATCTTGATGCTCAAACAACCATTAAAGCTCACTCTTGCATCTCCTGCTAGGCACTTTAGTAGTCCAATTCTAGATTTAGATATACCCATACCACCACAAATTCAGGAGGATCTCCCAGATAGAACCATGAATTACCAAAGTATTGCTGCCAGAAAAGAAAACTGCAGAATTTGTTGTAGATGAAAAGTACCTAATTTGCCTCATTTGATCAAATAGATCAGTTGCGTAGATATTATCCTCATCTGCGAAGAAAACTATTCCATCAAGATGATGTGTTTCAATGTGAGATAACGCCACATTCCTTTGGTGAACTCTTACATCTGTGACCTCAGTCAGATTTTTATCGCACACGAGATGCCGATAGATGATACCAGTCTTCCTCAAGGTGTCAGCTGTTTCTGGAGACTGTGAGGTCATCTCCACAACTATCCACAACAAAGGAGGTGGTACCAGCTTCAGTGTATGCGCCAGACGATTAAGATAATAGGCCTGAAGTGGGTGTCTCTGTGTTGGGGTCACAACAATCAGAAGCTTCTGAACTTCCATGTGCATATTTAGCAGCTGATTCATTATTACTGCTATTTTGAGCAATCGAATACAACAGCTGCTGATGTGATTGTAGCTGCAGGGTAGAGTCATTCTCATTGTTCATACTGTAAAATGGTGTCGCATTTCTAGCTGCATCATCTTGTAAATGGTTATTCCTGAAAGTTGTGCTCGGCTCAAAGGATATGGCATGGTTCTTCGAAATGAAGTTTATCGATGCATTCATTGAGGCAAATTGGGTAACTCCAATGAACATCCCAATGACAAAACAAATGAAGAAATGAAATAATGCCCTTCTCCAAGTTTGCCCTCTTGGTTTTTGCCTATCGTAAGGCCTAGAGGGTCGTTGAAGAAAGCTCTGAGTGCAAAAGCCAGAGAATCCAATGAACCCACCAAAATTGACAGTATTCCACCTGATGGTGTTTGACTTGGGGTTGGGGCACAAGAAGATGACTTCGACAAAGGAGATGAAACTGAACAGGCTTCGCCATTTAGCAGAGTTCAGGTCGAGGAACTGGGGACAAGGTCCTTCTGATGGATGCCATAGTGAAAAATCGGTCAAGGTTCAACGGCTTCAATTTCCAGCTTCCTATAGGGGCTAAGTGAACGAGCAAATGCAACCAAACACCATCTAATGTGACCCTATTTGTATAAACTACTTTGAACCAACAATATAGTCCTGGCCCTTTTTTTGTAAGCGCAAGAATCTTAAATCAACACCTAAGCACCCCAGAATCAATATCCCAAATAGCTCAACCAGATAAACACACAAATCAACCTGCAGCCCACCGCGCCGGTACAGAAAAAAAGGTCAAAGCTTGTGCCCTCCTGAGGACACCATCCTGAGCCAATTGTGCTCATACATTTCGTGAACTGCCAATCAAGCCAACATATAATTGCCTCCGCATTCTCAATTTCCATTCACTCACACCTCAAGCAAAACTTCTTGAAACCCACTTCACTTCGGAGCGCAGCTCGCGATCAAGGACCAGGAAGTTTTGAGCTTTAACTGACCTCTTAACCCAACTAAAATCACCAAGAACGGCAAGCTCAAAACTCCCAGAAGCAAATCTCGAATCAAAACAAACCCACCAACAAAACCATAAACAAGCACCAAAATCTGCAGTTCAGCAACCAAAAAGATCTACATTCCATAGGTCGTGACGCTCAAACACTTGACAAAACACTCAGGTCACCTCAAGAATCAGCAAGAAAGTGGGCGAAATCCGAAACAGAACAGCACTTGGGAGCAAGAGAAACGGCAGTCTCCGGCTCCCGGAGCTCAGATCTTTCTTCTACGGCCTCGCGGGAAGCTCGCTCCAATGGCTCGAAACGAAACCGAGAAGACCGCTGAAAGCGAAGGTGCTTCCTTTCGGATCTACAGGCGAGAAAGAATGGTTCTTGAAAGCAGGGTTCGAAAAGCCAGAGAGCATTATTCAGCCAATCACGTTGTGATTCACAGTGAGAATACTTTCGTTTCCTATTTTCTTTTTCTCGTTTTTGCCTTGTGGGTTCACGTCTGTCTGTTCACGTGGCCAATCGGGATCGGGGGATCTTGCAAAAATAAAAAGCAGCTGTTTTTCCCACCTTGCTGGGGGTCAAACATGCCGAGCATTTTCTTGGAAACCAAGGATCAGCTGGCATCGCCGTACCGGATTAAGGAATGTTTCTGTCCCCAAGAACAGAGGTTGTCGTGTTTTTCATTTGAGCCGAAGCCAATTTGTTAGTTGGCTTAAGAGAAGAGCCATAATTAGTGCGATTGATTACTGGACCACTGGAATGATGAAGGGAATGTCAGTTTTGACTGAGATGTATGCTGAGAATGCTTGAATTAAACAGTTAATGTCCCTTGCCAAACTAAATAATATGACAAATCAAGTGGATGACTATGTAAGTGGGATATGTGTGGGAAAATGGTGGACTTGCTTGACACTCTAACTTGACTTCGTGAAGTTTGGGCTTTTCCTAGGCTATTTTAAGATTTTTTTTTTTTGTGCAGAAATTTTCACGAATTAATTATATAGACTTTCATCTAATTTGTTTTAATAAAAATGATTAGGTAATACAATCATTTACAGTTGAAGAAAATATGCACGTTAAAGATAAAAATAATGAATTCCTTGCTTTAAAAAGGAAAAAAATTCCATAAAATGATTTTCTAATATGCATTTTTGTTATGATTTTTTTAAATCACATATACTAAACTGATTTTAAACGACATTACCCAATGGAAAGTATTTGACTGAAAGGACATTGGAGACTCAAAGTTGCTTTACAAAACTTTTCCTAAACTGATTATATACCTTCTCACTTTTCAATATAAGTTATACTTGTCCTTCGATTTCCATATTCGAATGAAGGCCTTTCTAGAGGAGCTTCCTCGACAATTATTACTTTGGTCACATGGAAACTCTAATGTGGAGAACACCATGCCCACCCAACAGTTCATGTTGCAATAAAAATCTGGAAGTTTCCGATAACCTGGGGTACATATGTTACCTTTAATACAGTACGCGAAGAAGAAGAAAGATTACATAAGCCAAAACGTAACCTCATGTCTGGTGCTACTTGGCCTTCGTATGAATGGATTAACCTAAAAAAGGTTTGAGCAATGAGTTTGCTCACATAGTGCATATTTGCCCCCCTTGACTTTATTTCATGGTAACAGATTGCGGTGCAAGGAAAAATAATAAAACAGTGGAATACAATGAATGAGAAGAAAATGTACAGAATACAAATTATGTGTAATCCATGAGTCTAATGTTGGTCCGTGTATACTAGCTAGTGCTAATCAAACTATTTGTTGAAGATCATCTAACCTGCTACAAAACTCTTACTTTCTATCTTGAACTCCCATATAAACAACCATCTGTATCAAGTACTTTCCTCTGCCAATCTTAAATGTCTCGTGACCCAACAAAACCTCGAATCAGACAATAGTAATCTGCTTTGTATGCTCTAGGAACGATGCTTCTTTAGTTTTCTTCGCCGGAAACTGCTTACCCTGCGTCAGTGAACCGTAATAAGACATCATAAGTTACAAGGAAAGATCTGCCAACATTACATCAAAACAAGAGTGATGATCACTTATGACAAGATGCATGATGATAGTAATCATTGGCTGTTGGTTACCGGTGAATAAGGCTCACGTGTATAAATGAAAGTTACATCTATACAATTGTTTCCTTTGGAGATGGTACTTAGCAAGAGATTCATATAATGTAATTCATACAAACGATCTATGCTCCATGGCTTGTCCAATTATTATGTTAAGGGTCACATTCAATACGTGCCAAATTTAGCTAAATCAGACATTCTAAAATTTCAATACGTGCCAAATTTAGCTAAATCAAACATTCTAAAATTTACTCACCAATACTGATTATGCAATATGAAAGAGTCTGTTTCCACCTTCTTCCCGTCATCGTTCCGATTCCAATGGTAAAATGCATGAGTCCTGTTCTTGATTTCCAAGTAGAATGGCCATAACTGGCCTCACGAAATGCAGAATAGTCTGGTTGTGGATCCCTGAACCTGTAATAGTAATGTAACTTCATCATGAAAATGCAATGTGGGAACTTCTTGGAAAACGATCCTCAGAATTTCTACCTTTGATGATCTATTAAAAAGAACTGCACATAAGATGTCCAACTCACCTCCCAGCAAGGCCTTCCTGATTACCTCCATCTCCAACGGTTATATATAAAGGTGCAGACCTATCTGGTACGGGTTGCGATCACCACTACTGACATTGTATTGTATATTTGAGATCCGATACTGAAAATCGTCAAATCCACTTAAGTCAGTAAAACAGGGAAACACGAGATGTGGTACAGAACCAGTATGACAGAAACATCAACACACGTAAAGTAGGTCTTGTCTTTTTCAAGGACAATAGGTCTTTGCTTTTGTCAAAGACAACACTTGAGATACTTTTGCACGCTCAACTGAGATTATATTGAGTGGCTTCCATTGAACAGGAAACCTAGTATTTCTTGCCATTAAATAGAAGTAGAATGAAATTTCAATATGTCATAGAGAAAGAAATTCAGACTAAAATAAGTATAAGGAGCTATTTTTAATTGAGGGATTTATTTCATTTGATTATTCACCAGAAATTCTACTTATGTGACCATATACGCATCAAGTATACAGCAGTGGACAAGGGAACAAAGATTCGAATTTATCACCAAAACCAAAAGAAACATCATAGCAGAACAGAATATTGTATGGAAAAGTAAATTGTATTATCTCACAACTCGTATAAAACAAGCATTAATCAGCTTTTATTATAAATATAAACACATCAAGATACATTTGTGTCATTTTGCTTTTGAACAGTGACAAGGCTTTTTACATTTTACTTTACACAGGTAACTCTGCCAAAGTCTGTAATTTCCTATCACTACAAGGTTTCATTGGAGGAACAGACAGACCACCTGACCATGATCTGGAGACAGTACACTAAAGTAAATTTGTTTGTAATTCCATGTGCAACCTCAGATTCTGACAGACAGATCACATGGAGTCCTCAGATTTGAACATTATAAATCATTGTAACAATGCAAATATCTGCAGCATCTGAAAGTAATTGCAACATAAGCATGAATAGATGAACATGCCAGATGAGAACCATACCGATCTTTCATAAGCATGAACATGCCCAGCAAAAACAATATCAACTCTGTTGCGAACAAACCACTTTTCAAACACTGCTCTCATACTTTCGCCCTCCATGAAGTGTACATCATTGCTATCGTAAAAAGGAACATGCATCAGAACAATAAGCCAAGGTGTCTTTTTTCTGTCTACCCTTTTAAATTCTTCTCGCAGCCACATCCACTGAAGTGTGTATTTCACTGTTCGCAATCACAATTGATCAGTCCCAACATGCAGAGAAAGGTAGCAATGGAACAGCATTTGTCAGATGTAGCATTAAACATGGTTTATTAGTTATTAGAAACCAGTTTGAATCTTCTATTATCTTGGTTTTAATTGGTTCAAATTAGCAGATGTTAACTTCTCTCGCAAAATCCTATTGGTGCTGAAACTCATCATGTTTTTTTCTTTATGCCTTTCTATTTGCCAAAGTTTCTATTATGCACATTAAAGGACCTCAAATTGCTATATGAGAACGAATTTAGGTAGGGAATGAAGCGAAAAGAAGAATTACCAAAGGAAGAGTAGCTTGAAAGCACGATTATGTGAGCAGAAGCTCGTCTGATGGCATACCAAAGAGGACTGGTGCTTTTTGAGGCCAAATAAGGTGTTGGATATCGATGCAGGTAGGATTTGAATGGATCAAGCTCCTCCTTTACTTACATAGAAACAGCATGTTAGGATGCAAAAATAGTGAAGAGTAGATTAGTAGCAGATATTACAAACATAGATGATCTCCCACACACAATAGAAAGCCTAGGAATTCAAGTCTTCCAAAAGCATGCTGCTTTTTGAAGTTGCAGGACTGGATACAGTTTAACACTGAAGTAGTCACTTAGACGTTGTTAGTTTTTGCATCATAAAGAGCCATATGGTTCTTTGAGCTCCCATTAATAGTTAATTTATATACAACAATGATAATCTTGTTTCTGCAAAAAGAAAATCTTGTCAAAAAGCAGCCCTGTTTTTCACTGAACATCATACACTTTGCCTTCTTATAGTCCTCCATGATAAATGGTTTACAAAAATAAGCTTTTAAGGCAGATTTTCTTTTACTTTATAACCTCTACAATACTTTTCCTCCAAAACTTTAAAATGACAAATTTCTAAAACTCATGGAAAACAAATATACATGTCACTTGAAGGTTTCAATTGTTTAAGTGTTAAATAAAAATTGGAGGTGTGAGTGCCACAGAAATATACAAAAATTTAATAGTTAAAAGTAGAAGTCATCACAAACTGAAAAGTGAAAAACAAAAATGGTACATTTAAAAAGCACGTGTGAAGATACTTTACCGAGTAAGGCAGATATTCTATTTCATGGTTCCCAGCACACCAGATCCATGGCTGAAATGCCGCAGTTTGTTCAATAAAACGACCCCATGTATCCCATCTTAGCCCAATATCATTGTACTTGTAACTATCGGCATAAGAAAGATCCCCAGAAACAAGACTGCCTGTGCTCCACTCACCATGTAATGCTGAACAGTGGAAACGAATTATAAGTCTGGCCCAGATCACCTGCGACATGCATATCAGGCTAGAGATAGCAAATTACTAGAAAATGTGAACAATTGAGATTGATTAATAGATTTGCACCTACAAGTGGAAGGCTGGTTTAAAATAGAAGAGTGGAAAAAATTGTGATAAAAGGGAAATGTTTTCTTACAAGCAAAAGTTTCTGTAGGATTTTTAAATTACGTAGGAGTGTCAAATTTGCTGCTCATTTTAACCCCTGCTCCGAACCCTCTCCCTTTGGACTCTCGCAGGTTCTCTCCCAGAGAACTATATAATATAACTGGCATAGGAGATACTACCTTAATGCAACACCAAGTGACAATCCACTCTGTGATTAAGAACCTAGACACTGAGATGTTTTAATTATCAATACTAATCAAGATTCTGACCTTTTGATGAATTGAAAAAAGACAAACTCCAAATAAGACCAAACCAATCTTCCCTCTGTCTAATTCGGCTACTGAAATTCTGAAAACAGATGATAGCTCACCAATAATTCCAAACTTGTATGAAGCATCTGGGTCAATTGTTGGTGGTGTTTGAAACCAAAATTCTCGAGAAGAACCACCACTTCCTACTTTGTAATAGTACTTGGTATCATACTGTAGGCAGCAAATGAACAATTTAGAGAATATCAATTAGACATTGTCTGCCAACTCGTGAAATAACTGAAATATATTCAAATCTTTGCTGAATCTGCGGTCTATAAAACTTAAAGGATGATCCCACAAATTGTCAATTCACAGATCAATCAAATAGAGGATCACCTCAAGGCCATCAAGCAGGCAATGATGGATGTAGCCAGATTTATACTTGTAAAAAGAGTAGCTTGAACTTTTTCCTTCAGCAGAATGATCATACTTTCCCGTCGTGGTGCCATACTGTACCTCACTGGATCCTGGTTCATCAGATGTGACCCATGATATAATGACAGCCTTTCCATCATAGTCACCTTGGGTGATATGAACCTGCAAAAGAAGGAAAAGGGTTATGACACAAGAAAGACTGAAACGAACTAGATGAATCCCTAAAAAATTATTTCAAGGTGAATGAAACAAGCTAATGAATTCTTCGCAGGGACATCCTGATAGAACGTAATCTAGTTGAGTGCAGAAATTAATAAAGATGACCCAAGGTGAGTACTTTCTTTTTCTAAATGATAAAATAAGACTTTATTAAGAAGGTACCAAGGAGGTACCACCCTACACAAAACAGCTTCAAGTAGAAGCCACGCATCTACAAAATCATGCACAAAAGACTGTTCTTCACATTGCCAACAAACTACATATGTCAAATTACACTTTTCTGATACACTGAATGTGAAGAGTGTACAACCAATCATCCTAAAAGAATCCCAAGAGGATTCAACTCCTTGAAATCCCCTTTTGTTCCTCTCTATCTGAATGAGCCAAATAAGAAGGAGAGGACCATCTTAGTAAATCTGTTTCTTTCCAACACTCGAACTGAAAGTCCCTCTTCAAGCCCAAAGTTTATGCCACACAGTGCCTGAGGTCACCAAATTTACTCCTAAAATTCCAAAAGTAGTAGTCTAAATCTTTCTGGTCCAGCTACAACTTAAAAGTAAGTGTTTCCCACTCCCTTCTTTAACACAACTTAGGTTTACGTAACTTCATCAAATTAAGAATATCTCATAAGTTAGGATAATTCATCTCTCCAGCACAATTCTAGGCATCAATTTATAGTTCATGGTAAACAAAAGAATTTACTGAAGGCAAGATGCCCCGAAAGATGCACACAAGGAAAGTACGAGATTTCAATGTAAAAAACAATGTGAACCATTGCCTTGTTGCATGACTACATCGTTTTCTGAGGACTACCAAATGTTTAAGGAAATTACAAACAGAAACTTCCGTGGAAAGTCAAACAGTGTCAAAAGATTGAATGCTCACTTGTTGCGGTGCATTATGACCCTTTGGAACTGCAAAAACTTCATTATCAAGCGGGATATCAACTGATGGCCACTGTGATCGAATGAAAGTACTCGTGATTCCACCAAATGTATTCTCCACATAGCTCAGGAAGACGAATAATGTTGAAATGAACCAAAGGAAGGACTGCATTTCAGCTTTAATTGATGATTAATTAGCTGACAAGTATGATTCATTGCATCCTAAAGAAGATCCATCAAAGAAAAAGCCCATCAATAATTTTCAAAAGAAAGTTCAAATGAAAGACATGACATTGCAAGCTTGACATGAATGCTGGTTGAAGGATCCAAAGATGCAACATCCCCCCCCCCCCCTCCTTTCCCTGTGCAGGCGAGCGGGAAAAAAAAGAAAAAGAAAAGTAATAAACTCAACAATAAGAATAGAGGCTGAAGATAAAAACATCATGTTCAATGTGATAAACCAAGCTGTTATAAAAAACAAACAGCCGATGCCAACACAAGTTAATTTCCTTATGACAGGTAGTGCATTTTATGATTAGCTTACGTCATAAATTGCTCCTATGCACTAAACTCATAATTAGCATACATCTTGACTGAGAAGTCTTCATCAAAAAATGGAAAAACGATGGCAACTGGAATACGTGATGTCTACATTTAAATTCATATTACTCACTCATCAAGTTTCCTGGTAGATTGCGCCAATTGTTGAAGCATATCCACTCCAAAGAAACTAAAAATGAAAAAGACAGAGAATACTCATACATTACTTCAACGTTAAATTGTTCTCTATTTCCTTTCTTTTCCTCTTTCAAAGTGAGTTTGACCAGCATAAGACGTTCGGGCCACTCCAGATGAACTGAAAAATAGGTCCACGATGACACATATTGTGATCTCAACCTCGAGCTCTACACCTTTTTTAAGCATGACAGAAACATGCTTATTGAGAATGAAATTTCTTATTCAATCTACGAAGCACAAGTTCGCACGCATTCATAAGATTTGATTGCATGTTGAATGATTCACATAGGATAAGAGACGTTTCATTCTAGCTTTAGAGCTTACTTACTCACCCCGTACAGGAGAACAAACAGAACCAATAGAAGCCCATCACAACAAAATGAGACAAACGACGATGACGGCAATGCCCTTCTTCACAAGTGTGGTCAGTAATGGAGATCAATTACGACAGGTAAACACTGCAGCAAGTTTTCAGACAAGAACAACGAGACCTCCTTCTAACTATATCCCAAAACTATTATCGGCAGCAGCACCTGTATCCCAAGCGAGTGCACGATCGTGAAGATTCAAAGAAAGAACATAGTCAAATATGACATTTTGTTGCAAGATAATCGAAGAGGAGCCACCGTGTGATAGAGTAACCAGGTCTACTCTTCTTTAGCAGGTTGCCCATCACAATTTCCTCTCTCCCTCTCCATAACCTCGCATCGCTCCGTAAAGGGTCCGCTCGAGAACGTTCAATTCAGCAACGAGAGCACCCACATTCACGTCTTTCCTCCTCCAAATCCCTCAACGCCTCACAAATCAATCCTCTCGCGCCAGCAGTCGCCTCAAATCACGGGTCAACCCAGGCACACTAAAGACCCAAGACCAAGACTCGCGTCTTTTCCAAAGTCAAGTCAACAAAACGCGCGATCCAATTCCAAACACCATTCATCCGACCCACGACGCGAAAGAAAACCGAAGCGGGATTCCGATCGTCCGTCGCCGGAGTCGAAATGAAAGAATCGCTTCCGGCGGACGTGCCAATGCGCAGCGAGGGCGGGAGCGGGAGCTTACCTGCGACCGGCGAGAGCTCTCGGCGGGATCGGCGTGCGATGGAATCTGGAAATGTCGATCCTCTTCTGGGGAGGAACTGGCGGAGGTTGGGAACTTCAACTTTCGCCGGTTGTTGAGAGGGGAGACAGGGACGTCGGAGCTTGGAGGTGGCTTAAGTTAGCGGGAAGACAAGTTGGCGGCGGCGTAAGTTAGTGTTCGGAATCGCCGCTGGTTGTTTTGGCCGTGTCTGCCCGGTTCGATGACGTGGGCGTACCTAGTACACCAGAAAGATGAGGCGGTCGTCGGATCATGTGCACGTGCGAGATCGGACGCACGTGAGCGGTAGTCCCAGCCGAGGATGAGGGCACACCGGACACCGTATAACCATGCCGACTGCCGCCGCCTGACCGTCGGCAACGCCCGTCGCTGCTGCCTGCCACCCACAACCCATTGGCCACCCCCGCCATCCGACAACCACCATTGACTACCAATAACTTGCTTTTACCAATCGCTACCTGTCGACGCATGATCTTTGCTACGCCATGCTGTTGTCAAGCTGCCAACCGTCGATAATTGCCCGCCAAATCCGCTGCCACATGACGGCCACCCACAACCCACCAATTGCGATGGCGGCGATCGGCGGAGTGAGTCGTCTACTTGTTGCGGGCGGGAATTCGTAAGTAAGAAGAAAAAACGAATAAATATAAAAATTTATAAATAATACCAAATGCATTCCTATTCTTTTTTTATTTTAAAAATAGAAATTTTTATAATTACAAAATGCATTATTTTACTAAAAAATTGTTTCCCTAAATGAAAATAAAAAATAATTATTTACGAAAAGAAATAGTTCATTAAAGTAAAAGCGTTAGTATACGCACTGTAGGAAACTCGATCTGTCGAATGATATTGTTGAAGATAATCATCGCCATTATAAATTCCTAAACATACGTCGACACTATTCACATAATTAATGGAATCTTTATATCTCTATATCTCTTTCGTGCTTTTTATTTCCAAGTGACGAAGCATCACTTTCACGCATACATCCCTAAAGAAGTATTTGCGTCCTTACTTTAACTCCCAATTTGCATAACGCCATCATTAATGGTCATTCAATCTCTTGCTTGCGTTCTAATCGTCCCGCTCTCGAGGATCCCAACCCAATGAGTCTTCTTTTTCGGTCGGAAACGTGGCAAGGGATCTTTCACTGCACTTGCCAATACGAAGAAAACCTGGTATAATATGAACTGTCATGGGCTGACATAATCTTACACATCGTTTCGCGACCCGTAATGCCATATCATCCTTTTCTTTAAAGATTTTTTCTTGAGCGTGGCATTGCAAGTCGTATTGTCATGATGACCAATGGTACCATGCATCATTTTGTCGTACATCCAATCCCTCAGTAAAAACAGGCAAATCACTTCAAAACAAAAACTAAAAGCCTATGACCTGCCGTGGCTGCATTCAAAGAGCAGCGTCCGCTTTCTACCAGTGCCAATTTTGGCTGACAGGATTTCCCAAAAGAGACCCAAAAAGAATACTCATTGAAAGAGCAGCTTCACAATATTTCGAGCACGAGCATTCCGCCTTCATTTCCATGACCCAATTGTATCAACCTTCTCGCACTACTCGCATTCACCTCAATAGCACGGAGCGTCACTAAGGCACGCATATAATTAGGGAAGAAATTGGACTGTAATGAAATGACAAGATCATATAAGGGTTGGTGGTAATATTACTTTTTGTTACTAAATATATGATCCAACTTTTAGAGTACGTTTGATAATCATTCTATTCTCGAGAATAATTTTTGCTTACAATTTTTTTTTTCCTGAAATAATTTTTGAGATTTTAAAAGCACTTGATTACTTGCCCAAAATTTTTATTCCCGAATAGAAATGTGTTTTGTAGAATTTTAAAATTATTATTTCTTTTAATTTTTAATACTTTTATTATATTTTTCTTTTCTCTTCTTCCCCCTCCTCCTTTGTGGTTGGTCACCGACCACGGCCATGATTGGTGACTAGCTTTGCGAGTCTAGTGAGCTTGCGGGAAGCCTCGCCTAACCCTTTGCAAGCCTCAATCTTGCAAATCTACGCAAGTTTGAGCCTCGTCTGGCCACTGATGAGGCTCCACCTCGCCTAAGTGGTGCAAAATTGACCTCGCCTTGGCCTAGCAAGGCCCAGCCTCATCTTAGGCTAGCAAGGTCAATCCTCGCCTAGCCACAATGAGGTTCGGGCGATGAGCCTCGCAATGGCTTAGGGTCATTGGGTGCCCACAATGCTCTAGTGAAGTCACCAGGGGTTGGCAACACTTCAGCGAGGTTGCCAGCCATGATTGAGGCCGGTGACCATCCAAAAGAAGGAACAAAAGGAAAGACAAGAGAAAAGAAGAAAAATTAGATTTGATTCTAGGAATTGTTTCCATGAATAAGAAACAACTTCTTTTTACTTCTTGATTATATTCCAAATCTATTCTCGAGAACAAAAATAAATGGATTTTTTCTCAATAACAAAACATTTACTACACGGATTTCTATTTTTATTTATTTATTTCGGAGAATAAAAAAATAAGTCGGGCACTGTTTGGAGTGTTACTAAACATGCCCTTAGTTGCCATCTACTATACAGATCATAATGGACCCGAGCAGATTCTTAAAAAGCTCAAGAAAGAAGAAACGAACGAGAAATCTGCCGTGAGATGAGAAACTCTGTAATGTCACTTCCCATGTTTCCACTCACCCAGAAATAAAAACTTAGGGGGGAACTTATATAATTCATAAGAGGACTTCCGTGAACAAGTGCCTTAAAACACTAAAAGCAACCAAATAAACAAAAAAAATTACTGTTTAAAATGTATTGCTCTCTTGTCATGTGACGTTGATAGTTTGAAAATTAAAAACATTTCTTAAATAAGTATGCTTCGATAATTGCCTCAACCACGCCGATCCGCAATATCTCCCGGTTTACGGTGATATAGCATGACACCCTAGTTAACTTTCCCAAGACGAAACTGAGACAATACAAAGATACTTCATTGAGCAAGAAATTGAAGTTACATTAGCTCGCCGACCAGGTGGCTTGTAGTCATCGACGAAGATCAAGAGTTCATGTGTAAAACTATGGAAAATCGAATCAACCAGTAGAGATGGGCCCGGAGCTAACGTAGACTTTCTTTTTCTCAAGAGCAAAACCAAAAGTTTACGTAGACTTTAATGTCGCTCGAAGACTAGAAAGCAATCAAACGTGGCTCCGGTACGCGCAAATCCAATCATGCACGCTGTAGGGTCGAACGTCTTTTCTTTGGGAAAACGCCTGTTCGGCCGGAGCCAGACAAAATCCAACCGCAAAACGCAAAGAAAATCAACAAGATACCGATGATTCCTCGAACGTGCTTTCGGGTGACGACATGGCGCATCGGAACATACGGTTTTTTAAGATTCGAATATGCTGGTGCTGCTGACCGGTTGAGACTCACGTAATCCTCCTGGCAACGTCCGATCGGTTGCCGTTTCGTCTACTTTACTAATTTCCAGGTGAATGCCTCGGTTGACCACGCAACCTGCGATAAAGATAGGTTCGGTAGAGACCGGCAGCCGTCTTCTTTCGTTCAGGCAGGGCCAATGATGAGCAATCATCCTTGTCCTGAATGCGGAGGGCTACAACATGATTTGTCCCTTAAATTGAGTAGTTGGGTTCTTGTCTTTTCTTCTCCTTTTATAGTTTATTTATAGTTCACTTTTGAACCTTTCATTTGGGTCCAGATCAGTGCGTTTCTATCTTTCGACGTTCAATTGAATTCTTTTGAGGGGACAAAGGAGAAAACTAAGTGGGAGAAAACCAAATGGAGCAGATGGCGAGTTCATATCTTCCCAGTTTCAATCGTGACTTAAAATGCCGTCGTACAATGATGTTGTGTTCGAGATCTGTATCCTTTCTTATCCACTTGCATCAATGCCTAAAAACCAATGGTCACATCATACCTAAGACTTTATGTAGGTGAAATGTGTTTATCATGCCAACCACATGACATTCTTAAAAGTTATTATTATTATTATTGTTATTATTATTATTATTATTATTATTATTATTATTGTTGTTGCCCGAATTACATTTGTTTTTCTAAGAAGGATAGAGACACTCCGTTTTGAAGTTGAAGCACATGAATAAAGAAGAGTAATTATAACATAACACATTATGTACTTTTGAAAGTGTTTGAAATCAATTGGTAAGATGCTATTTTTCTATAGATGGATATTTTCTAGAACGGAATCATCACTATTCTCAATTCACTCTTGCAATAGCTATAGGAAAGTTACTCCGCCTCTCAACTACTTCTAAGATGACACTCGTTATACCTCGTGTTAGGATAGCCAACCATTCCCTAATCATGATGAGAGCCGGTGAACTTTACTATAGAGAGATAAGTCACAGACTCTTTTTATTTCATCTCATCTGCATCACTCACGAGAGCCGGCTGGCTCATGCTATCAATGCCAACAAGTGCACAATCCTTAACTTTGTCATCTTTCTTTGCATAATTAGCATCGCGCCAACCCCGGTCTCGCCACCATTTGATTGTTGAAGGGAACGAATGCAAAAAATCTCATATAAACCGGTGATCAAACCAGAAAACAACAACTTTCAGAGCACCTCACGTTATTATATAAAAAAAATGTTAGGAAAAAAAAAAAGCAGCATCGGCCATGCATGGCGATTTGCGAAGGCGCGCCCGCGCCCGCGCCGTTGACTGGTCGTTGAGCCCCGCTCGTTTCCCACTCGAAATTACCCAATCGCCCATCGCAAAAAAACCTCGTTGTTTTCTTCCTCACGTTTCAAGAACTCTCACCACCACCACCTTCTTGTCCGAACGACACACGTTTTCTTCCTCTCTGTCTCTTTCGCATTCAATTGCGCAGTCTCGAATCTTGATTCTAGAGCGCAGCGCCGCAGCGCCGGCGACCATGGAAGACCCCAACGATCCGGCGCCGCCGGACGTCCTCAGCGTCCTCGAGGCCCTTAAGAAGGCCTCCCACGACCTCCACTCCGACCCCAAGTCCACCGCCGCCGCGCCGCCGACTCGGTTGCTCCCCGCCGTCAAGGCCCTCCTCGAGCTCGAAACCGAGTCCGACAGCCTCCTCTCCCGGGACCCCAACCTCTCCGCCCTCTCCGCCCACCTCTCCACCCTCCGCTCCCTCGTCTCCGCCCAGCCCAAGTCCCGCGGCCACGGCCTCGGCTCGTTCTTGGCCCGCCGGGCCTCCGCCCACTCCATATCCCGCGTCGCCGAGTCGATCGAGTCCGAAATCAGGCGTGGATCGACCGGGAGACCGTCGAGAAGCTGGTCGCGGGCCTCCGGGGGAAGGGGTGCGGGGACGAGGAGGAGCTGGTGCAGCTGCTGAGTCAGCTCGAGGCCCGAGTCCTGCGAGGGTTCGAAAGGGAACTGCAGGTACAGAGGCCATCGATTCGTGTGGCATCAATTTCAGTGTTTGTTTCGAATTAGCTGTGTTCCTGGCGTAATGGGTTCGAATTCTTGTCGATCAATTCGTGCTGTATTCGAGTCTTGCTCTCTCGCACCGACACGAGTTGACGCCCATGTTTTCTCTTGCAGGACTTGTTGCTAAGGTCGAGGCTCTTTGGGTTGCTGGAGACGGCTCTGTGTAATCAGAATTGCTCGAAGAGGATCAGAGAGCACATCGGTTTCGCAATTGCGGCTCTGATTCGGTTCAACAAGGACGTTTTCGTGGGCCAAGTGCCCATGGGGGCGACAATCCGGGCATTGATTACCATGGCCTCTGCGCACTCCCTGAGGGTGCTCTGTTCCCTCATCAAATCGATCAAGTCCCCGCTCGTTGACGAGATCGAATCGAACGGCCAAATACCGAAAATCATAAATTTCCTCAGCCACGAGGACCTGCAGGTCAAGGTGGTGGCCATGGACTGCATTCTCGAGATTGGGTACTTTGGGCGGAAGGAGGCCATCGAGGCCATGATCGAAGAAGGGCTAGTCAAGAAGCTCGTGGAGTTGCAGAGATCGGAGTTGGGTGGCGATTTGATTGATCTGGGAAGGTTCGAGGAGAGCGAGGTCGAGACCGAGAGCGTGACCAATGCGGGCAAGAGCAAGACCAGGAGGTTCTTGGAGAGCCACCCGTTCGCGAGCTGTGTGGCGAGGTTCGCGGTCCAGCTCGAGGTCGGCGAAGGGCTGAGGGGCAGAGAGAAGAGGGCGTTCAAGCAGGAGATACTGGCGAGAGTGAGGGAGGCGTCGGCAAACGATGCCGAGGCCGCCACCATTGTCGCCGAGGTCTTGTGGGGCTCTTCACCTTGAACAAAGGACAAGATGTTTGTGGTGGTGTTCTTGAAGGAGGAGAGCAAGAAAGGTAATTGAGGTGGTGCTCTGTGATTCCATGTTCGGTAGGGGTTATGGCTCTTGTGTCTTTGCCGCCGCCGCAGCCGCCACAACCCCCACATCTCGGGGCTGCATGCCGCCGCCACCGGCGGCAACGGCGGCGGTGTTGTAATTAATGTCTGTGGGTTCAGGTGGTGTATAGGGGAAAGGGAAATAGTTCAATGGATTCAATCTTTAGTTAAAAATTCATACTTGGGGAAAACCCAAGATTTGATTTTTTTTTTTAATTCAGGAGCAGTGACAGTCTAATTTTCTTAAGGCATCTGATGTGTGGACGAAATGCCATAAAGTTGCGACCTTTGTGGGGATCGGGTTCGGCAAATGATTGTTTAGGTGGGGCGGGGGCGAGATTGTGGGTTCTTTCAAAGATGTTAAAAAAAAAGAGTCGCATGGAGGAGCACTAGATGCCGCGGGGAATCAGCTCTTAGAATATGCTGCTGGAGCGGGTTGCACGAGAGAATCTAAGTCTGATCTGAGGTCATGCTTGCCTCGGGCAAACAGCAAAGTTGTCTTTATCCGAGAAAAAAAATATTAACAGCAGCTCGTGGGCAGTTTTCGGGGCAAAAGATTGTCCCACTTACCAACCTCTCCTTAATCAGGGAGTTTTCGAATCTGACGATGACTTTTAAGAGATGATTATGATTTGATCAAATGTTTTTGGTAACTTCTGTTAGCTTATATTGATTAGAAATGAGCGACTTTGAAAATATTTTTCTAAAAATGATTGTTTACATCATTTACAAAAATGAATAAATAAAAAATATTTTGTCGTTCATGAAAATATTGGGATATAAAGTGTCGTTGAAAATGAAGATATTTTTAATTAATTAATTATTTCAATCAAAATAAGTAATCATTCTTAAAATTCTAAATTGTTCATTTTCACGAAATGAATGGAGTCTAAACTACAAAATTCAAAACATCTTGTTTAAGCTAGGGTTGATAGGTTCTTGATCCGGTTCGGTCCAATGAAATTGATTTACAAAATTGGGAATTGGGTACTGGATTAGTTGGTACTACATCGGACCATCGGTTCGGTTCAATCAATGGAATCAATCACTTTTTTCCCCACTACTTGATGTCATATGTTATGAAGAAATACCAAAAAGGTTGGTTACTTTCATTTTTTTTTTTAAGAAATTGAAAAAGAAGAAGAGGTATATGTAGCTAGTTTGATCCAATCTAATTTGCCTTTGGAATTGAAACTGGACCATCTCCCTTGGAATCGAGAACTAGACTGCCCGGATATCAATTCCTTTTTTAGGAATCTGAAATTGGATTGACACTCTCAGGAATCGGACCAAGCCTGCGGATTTGGTCTAATCTGGGTAGTCCTCAATTTAGACGGTATGTTTTGCACACTCCTTACTTAAGCTAAAACAAGATAACATCCAACCCCTCGTCCTTCTTATGTATGATGAAAACATTAAGAAATTAAGAAATCCAACCCCTCGTCCTTCTTTGTGGTTAGTAATTTTCAAGAGTTGATGTACATTCTAAATGTTTAGTATTTTCACGAACGTAAATATTTAATCTAGTTTATACTCTCTTTTTAAATGCAATAGTAAGTTTAAGAAATTTGGAATTATTCTACTGGTGCTTTGGAAAGAAAAAGAATATCCACTTACCAACCTATCCTCTTTCTAATTTATGGCGAAAATTCTAAAATTTGTCATGAATTGAAAAATTACGGTTACTTCACATTTGCTTGGTAGAGGAGGCCATGACAATATTCAAATATGCTAACGACTTTTTTTTTTATTAGTGACTTTCTCAATGTGCGAGTAAATTACGTGACTTCCAATCGTCCTACTCAAAGGTACTCTGAGCAAAACTCATCTACTTCGTCTATCTTAAAATTTGAAAATTCATTCCAATTTCAAAATACTCTTGTCTGGTTAGTAATTTTTAAGAATTTATGTTGACTTTTGAAACGTGTTAGTAATTGAATGCTCGCACATTATGTTATTTGATGATATAACCTTACAAACTTGTGTGTAAATTACGAAATTGAATATTATATATATAGGTACGCCAGTTCTCTTTGGCTTGTTTGAGCTCTCGAGTAACGGGCATGAACGACATAATCACCAAAACTCCTGCGTTACAATTATTGCAAGGCTTGCAAGGATCAAATGCACCGGCGGCAAAACAATCGATACCTGGCTGGTTTTCGTGCCATCACCGCGGCAAAATACCGATACCATCAACCATGTCAATCACTTCTACATTACACAGATTACGATCGAAACTGTTGCCAATCGCATAATGCTCAGTGAAGTAGATCCCCTGTCGCATGCATCGACAAAGATATGGTATGTTTTTCATATGTATTCTTCTCACCTGATCCAGCCAATACCTGTGATGGATATGAATATCCCAGCACCTGCCTACGAGCTTAGTGTTTACAATAAATGTCCTTGTTTCTCATTTCGAATGATACTAGAGAGATTCTGAGTCACATAAAGACCTGAACAAGGAAAACACACAAAGGTTATTCATCTAAGATTGCTATGCTATTACTCTGCAAGAAATTGAGTATGTTTATTACATTCCCGCCAGAAAAATCTCACTACCATTTGCTGTACAAATGTGGGTAAAGACATCCAGACTGAAGTTACCAAGTGGCGACCGCAATAATTCGAGTGACATGCAGTAAAGACGATGTCATGCTCTGGAAAAATTGATCCACGGTACTCCAAGACACTGCCATGGGTGGCATCCAAAAAAGCTGGGGGGATGAGAGCTTGTAACTACTCCAATCGCCTGCCAACATTTAACCTTCTCCTGTGTGAGGCAAAACAAAGGTTGTTGAATAACTGCACTATTAAACCTTGCACTATGGATTGGAACAATCAGAAGAACAAAATGTGCCAAGCGATGCATTCTCATCCACTCTCTAGTGATCCTGTGCCGACGTTTTCAGTAATCTTTCTACGGAAAAAAGGCCCTAATAATTGACACCAGTGCGATCAATGCAATCTCCATATGCTCCGAGCTACTTGTTTTAAGAGAAAGCTGTCCCATTTTCCTGCTATTTAGATTCCCATTGATCATAACTTTGGTATCTCGGCTCAAACGGAACTCAGACTGCAAACCACCACTCAACACCGTCTCTTTGTCAAAAGAAAGGACTGTCATTGACAGACTTATGCTATCTGTCCTCACGGGGTAGTCCCTCCCTCTAACAGTAGCTTCAAAGCTGCCACCGTATGCGACTTGTTCAGCAGCCCCTAATCGACCAGCATTCACTACAAGTTTGACTCTCCGGCCAATGTGCATAGTGTCTTCAATCTTGGCACCAGTATAACACTTGTCTCCAAAACGTGTCAAAGAAAGTCCACATTCAGCAATGTTATGCTTCAGATTATTCAGCCTTGTATTGCTGTGCACGGTGTACATAAGATCTTTACCAGCAGATTGAACATCTAGACCTAAAGTATAAGAAGGTCCACTTGTGGAGTTGTAAACTGCAGAGCACTCGGAGTGGATACTGAAATCATTCTTTTCTTTGCTCATCTGTCCAGTGACTAAGGCACATACATTGCTTTTCGTTTCAATGGATGTCTCCAGATTAATTCCATCGAAACCTACATCATGGTCCCAACCATGGGGATCTAAAACAGGTCTGACAATGAGCTGTTCACCAGTGACAAGGCCGCGATATCTATGTAGCGGGCAGTCTGAGTCGAAACTTGGAGGTACAGCCATATCTGGTAACAAAAAAGGCTCAGAGGACGTTTCTTGATTGTCAGAACTGTCGTTGTAGTCTGAATTCTCCTTTCTCAAGAGCTTATCCTCTCTGAGCTCTCTCTGGCGCCGCGACTCTTCTCTCAACTGTTTCTTCATATAGAGAGTCTCCCGATAGTCCAACTCATCAAGATAATCCTTCTTCTGCGATTTGGTCAACTTCTCAAACTGGGATCTTGATAAAATTTTTATGGGAGGTAATTGATCATATTCATCTTCTTCCTCCGTGTCCGAAAGTATGCTATCATCCATCTCATAGTCAGCACCACCAGTACTAGGTGAAGGACGATGTCGGAGAAGGGAGGAGAGAAGGTGAGGCAGAGACGGCTGCCTCTTAGCATTTGGTGGTCCCAGAGCAATGCTGTCTCTAAATTCCAGAAATTTGTTAGCATCACTGAGAACTTTCATACACACACATAGTAGCAAAAAATGAGATTTCCAAACCTGCCCATTTGGAAGAACTTTTTCTCCCAATAAATTTTTTCTGCACTGGGAATGGTTCTCTACCAACAGTACAGGATTCTCAATTTTTGAATCTGACACAGCAAGATGAATGTAGCTTTGAATCAAATTGGCACATTGACCAACATATGATTCATACACGACAGGATAACCATTTGGTCCCTCTGGGAGGGAACAGGAAGCATGTGTCATAACAAGGATTGTGTTGAACCAAATTGCATTGCCAAAAACTTCGCTAAGAAGCTTCAGAAGAGGGAAGTCACTATAGTTCACGTTGATAAGATCGAGGCGTTCAAAAAACAAAACAATATCTGGTGGTGACTTTCTGATATACTTCTTCACAGAGAGCAAAATCTTCCTATTTCTTCTCATGTTAGCGGTAGAAGAAGGACAAAGACCAGGAGTATCAACAAAAGTTATTTTCATCCCACCGACAGTTCCAGTAACCTCTCTAATGGAATCTGTGGCTGGTTGAAATGCATTAGTGACTACCTTTGTCTGATCAAAAATTGAGTTTATTGTTGCACTCTTGCCAACCCCGGTTCTTCCCAGCACAAGTACCTTAAATGAAAAATCTAATTCAGGCACACCAGCAGCCTCTTCTTGTGCTGCTTGTGCTCGAGCCTTATCATGCATATGCTTCAACACTTTTGGATCTGCTTCCCCTGATTGAATCAAGGTTGCTAGTTGAACCCGATACAAGACCTTCGCTGCCAAAAGGTTGTCCTGTTGATGCCCAAGCCGTTGGAGAATCCGCAAAAACTTAATTTGGAGATCGTTGATCTTAGACATAGGATTTGACTTTCCTCTATCAGAGCTAGAGTGAGATTGGGAACAATTTTCAACCAGACCTTGCTGTGGAGAGGGATAATGCTGACTCTCTAGAGTTCCATTAGAAGAAGCTGATTGATCAACAGAAGCTTGAGACACTTCCGGAGAATCTGCATGGGCTGAATATCATAGAAAGTGAGATGAGTCTTGCCCCTTTCACGAAGCTAAAAAGGAAGTTTGACCATGCTACTTCTTCACTAGAAGGGCCTTGCTAGCATCCTGCTACTCAAGAAACAACCTTTTTTATGATGCTATGGTCAACATGCCGGATCTAATCATACTGTAATCCTCACAGATGCTTTACATGAAAACACCCAGAAAGAAGGTAATGCATGAAAGACAAAAAAATGCGCATATTGACTTCCAGCACTTGATTATGAGTTCCCATATCACAGTGCAAACTGGGAATGGAGATAGTAAAGTAGTCTACTGCCAAAACAAACAAATATGTAACTTGTTGAAGGTTGCGACTCAGGAATATCCACTAGAGAGAGTTACCTACACTCAAAACAACACATGGGCAAGCATAGACTCTGATATATACATTAAAAGATGCCACAATACTTAACACAATCATATGCTTCAGTCTACCCCACCTAGTATCGGAGAAAGCTGTAATGATCTTGCAGTCCTACCTTCCTACAATGATTATACTATGCCAAGTGCGCATGACAAGTCCTCTTACTTTATAGCATTTATTTCCTGAATTGCACAAACTCTTCATATCACATAACAAGTGTCCTTCCCTCCCTTTTGGTATTTCGTCTCAATCCACTTTTTTACCACAATAGCACACTCCATGACAAAAAATTCAGAAACTCTTTGGGCAGGCCATGTTGAGTTCGATGTCTATATCTACAATTCAAACAAAGAGCAAAAAAGAAGATGGACATTAAGCACTCCACTACACTGAAAAAAATGCAAGGAATCAGTTTTGGACTGTCTTCAATGCCCAGCGCTTCTTAGCAGATTATTCAGAGAATAAGGAACATATCTTCCAACTAACACACTCAAACATGCCATGAAAACGCTACTTGGTGTTGCTATGTGAAAACATTATGAGAGAGCCGGACTATCTTTCTTCTTTCGTTATGGGCAGCCCCAAAAATTATTTAAGCCCCAATTTCCATGCCCAGGTCGATAAATTGAGGGTCCAATACCTTGTTCATGAGGCCCCTCGTTCGCTGCCTCGCCGAAAAAAGCTGTCGCTGCCGGACAATGGCCTCGATGAGGACAATGAATTGGTCAACAACTGCGAAAAAACCCATTCCCTCACACTCTTCATCCTCGCTGCAATGAATTAAAATGAAAAGCAATAAACAGTCAATACTTTGACCGCACCAGAGAAGCATATTGATGCACAATGTGTCAATAGGCAAGAAACCAATCACCAGCAAATAACACCCAAAAAAACAAAAAGAAAAAACCCCTTTTAAAGAATCAAGCAAACTCCATATCGACGACCAATCAAAGCGACGAAAAAAAGAAACAACGACACGATAGCTTCAATCGAAGCACGAGCAAATGAAGAACTTTCTTGCACTCAGCTTCGGACTAACCAAATGGTAGCTGAAAATTCCTCCCAGCAACTCAAAGGGTACCCGCTTCTCAAATCAAAATCCACAAGCAACGGGCGAATTCTCGAACCAGCCGGCGCGCAATCCGACAAGAAGCCGATTCAATCCGAACCCATCGGCGAATCTTTGACCGGCACCGATTGAACTCGTCGACAAGAACGAGCGGCCGAGGATTCGAAGGGAGGAGGAAGCTCGAGGATCAAGATAAGACTGCCCGAAAGCCGACAAAGAACACAACAACCCACCGAGGTCCTTCGATTCTGCGCCCTAATGATGTCGTCCCAGCTAGGAATTCGATTTCCGGAGAGGCAGAAGATGGATAGGAAAATGAGGAAATTGACGAAGAAAAATCGAGTCTTTGGAGGAGGATTCGCGTTGCTCTCGAAAGCGGGCCTGAGTTGCATCTGTGTGGGCCGGGCCGGGCCCAAATATCTAGACCCACGAGGAGCGCCGTCGGGCCCGCGGTCCATGCGATCCGATGTTCGCGCTGGTCCGTCCATGTAAATGGACCTTATTGGAAGTTCTTGAATGTCTCAAAGCTTCCCTAATTGAATTTCCTGGACAGTTAGGTAAATAATTTCCTCGTGTAGATTAATTTCTTGAATGAGCGCGAGGAGGTTTTTCTTGATCTTTTATAGGTACCCAAGGTTCAAAATCTGAAAAATCGGGCACCGCCACAAGATAGATTCGCGCTATCCATGATTGGGCCACAATTATTCCTGCAAAGGCATGTAACTCTATATGTTCTCTCAATCAATGACAATTTCATCGAAATGACTAGAATTAAATTGATATGCACGTCTCAAAGTAGCCTGTCGAAGATCAGATCAATCACAACCGTTGACAAATGCTATGAAATCTCACTTTTTGAGTTATCTTGTTTATTTAATAATAATACTTAGGGTGTCGGTCTTAGTGTCTTTATTGCATGTCCCGAAGTGGCCCGTAATCATGACCATTGATGAATGCTATGGAAGTCTTGGTTTTTTGAGTTGTCTCGTATATTTAATGATAGTACTAATTTGTTCAGTCTTCGTGTGATTTCTCAAAGCAGCCTATTGAAGATCAGATCAATTGTGACCATTGACAAATGCTATGGAGATCTCGGTTTTTGACTAGTCTCTTATATTTAATGATGGTGCTAACATGTTCAGTCTTACTGTACTTACTGCACGTCTCTAAATAGTTCGTCAAAGATCGGATCAATCGCAACTATTGAGGAATGCCATGGAGATCTCGCTTTTTAAATTATCTCATATGTTTAATGATATAATTAACCCGTTTGATTTTAGTGTGCTTCCAAGTTGATGCGGTTGGGTGGGGAACGGATGTTTGACTTTCTTGATTCGTCTTGATGCCAGAGATCCAGAATTCAGCATCTTCATGGAGATCCTCGTTTTACAGACTTACCACTCCAAAACCCCTTCCCAAAAATAAACCAAAGAATCACAACCGAGGACAAGAAACACTACCAGTAAAAAGGAAAAGGGAAGGAGACAGGAGAGTGAGAATCTGTAATAAGCCCTACCCCAGACACTTCACATATGATCCTTTTGTTGTTGTTGTAATTATATAAGTTTATTCCTCACACCGAAGTTTTCATTACCCTAATGACAGGAAGGATTGATTTACTTATTATAATAAAGCTGATTAATTTCTCAGAAGGATGTACAAATAAGAAAATAGAAATTGCGGAGGCTAACCTAATTAGCTAGTTTAAAGAAATATTTGAAGGACTTGGTCCAGGTACCCGGTGCTCAATGTCGGCATCAACGGAATATCTTCTTGATATGGCGCACGATGGAACCCAAGGTATGCCACAACACCATGCCCTTGTTCTCTATAACCCTATTTCTGCAGTATCAAACCAGCTCAAAATATCAACGATCAAACAATTGATTAATGATCAATTTTCTAGAAGTTCAAGGCATCACTACGGTGGAGAAACTAGGAGGCACCTATGGGTCCATGTGGCCAATGTGTCGTCACCATGGCTCTGATTTGTGTATAATCCACTAGCTCATTTTTCGGGGTTTTAAATGCTCTTCATATTCATATAATCTCTTTCCACTTGCTAGCTTAAGTTTTTGGGTTGATTTTCTAACAAAATGTATAGTCTCATTTTAAGGGTTGCTTAGCAATGTTAATTAGCTTGATAAAAAAAAATAATGCATCTTACAAAGGCATGTCTACTCTCACTATTAAGTGATGTAGGACAATACTTCAACATCCCCTCTCACGTGCAATTCCCATGCAACTCACGTGCAAACCATTTGCGAGTGCAATTCACATGCAAGCCAATTGCAAGCTAGATTATGAACAGCACGTGGAATGGATTTTTCATCACATTATTTCCATTTAACAAATGAGTTATTAATCAGAGCCTAAATAATATATAAATCCGAAAAACATTAGCTCCTTTGTCGTGATAACTTTTACCAGCTTAACATATCAGCTTGTGTGACGGGGTGTTTTGAGGACTATGAGTAGCCATTTGCAATGACCTATCTTGGGACTTCGCTCTTGGTGTTCTAACTTCTATCTTCTCATAGCATTCTTCAGGGATTGGTTACCGAAGTCCCTAAAATCCTTACTACTGAAAGTGGAGATGGTGTGGAGATAGTCGATGAAATCTATGCAAGTCTAGATTAGGCTGGCAAAAATAAAGGGAAGCAGAGTAATATTGAAATGGAAAATCAAGAAAAGTTGAGTGTGGTGGATTCAACAGGCGAAGAAGTTCATTTACTCGAAGAGGGAAGGGCCTTTGTTTCAGAAGCAAAGGATGATGACATTGTGGAGCAAGAGGAGAAGATGAACAGCAAGCAAATTCTCAAACTCACCAGATGGGTCAGCTCATCTCAGACCAAAATAATTGATAGGTTTTGAGACCACTCCGGCGTGACCGTGTTGATTCAAGTTTCGGCAAAAAATGGCCAAGAAATTGGCCTGAATCAAGCAAAAACTTCCCCAAAACACAAACCCTAACTTGCAACTTCCGCTGCGCAATTAGTCTCTGGCGATCACCATATGCCGGATTAACTTAGGGCTACTCTTCCCCATCGCGGTGCGATGATATTGGTCGAAGTCGAGCGGTGGGTCACTGGAATTTGGCCAGACTTGGTGATTTCCTTTTGACCCCAAAATGGCGGAAATGCTGTTCATCTTAAAAGCCTCGGAAAAAAAAAAAAAGAACCAAAATTCGACAAAAACAAGGTAGAGACACTAAATACGCTCTAATACCAAATGTTAGATATAAAATAGTGATTTTAATCACTCATTAAAGAAAAAAATTCAATCATTTTTTAAATCATATGTGGAAAAATGAGATAAAAAATAAAACACGCCTCTAGCCATTTTTGACTTTGTGTTCGTTGGAAATTCACAGAGATTTGATGATATTATGGGCACGGTCTATTAACCCAATCCCCTCTCAAATGCGATGATATATTTCCGAATGAGAGGGCTTGCGTTAAACCTTGTAAAGTATCATTCCTTGTATAAATCATCTCCCATCAAAGCGGTTATCAAATAGGCAATTGACACGAAAAAATGCGAAGCGTGAAAAAACCACATATGGAAATAATCATTACTTAAAAAGAGAAAACGTGGGTCAAACCCAACAGATAAATTTTTATTTCAAGAACTATATCCCTAAATGTGCGAGCACATTATAGATAACAACTCAAACATGCTATGCAAATGAATTCAAGCATACTCTACTCAGTGGTGTTGATATGTGCAAACGTTACAAGAGAGCTAGACTATCTTTCTTCTTTCGTTTTGGGCAGTCCCAACGGTTGCTCACGTGTCGATTTCCATGCCCAGGTCCATAGATCGACGGTTCAAGACCTTATTCATGAGGCCCCCCAATTTGCGCCTCGCCGAAAAAACGGTTGCTACCAGACAGTGGCCCAAATGACTTGATGAGGACAATGAATTGGTCAACGATCAACAGCTGCGAAAAAGCCCAATCCCCCACACGCTATTCATCCTCGCCGCAATGGATTAAAATGACAAGCAATAAACAGTCAATACTTTGACTGCATCAGAGGAGCTGATAATGAAAAGCATATTGGTGCACAATGTGTCAAAAGTTAAAAACTAATGACCAGCAAACAACCGAAAAGGAAAAACCCTTTTTAAAGAATGAAGCGAACTCCATTTTGAGTTTGACAACTAAGCAAAGCAATAACATAAAAAAGAAACACCGTATCACTATTCAATCCGAACCCACTGGCGATCCGAAGATGCTTGGCGAATTGATCCAGTCCGGGCCTGAGCTGTATCGGTCCGGGCCGGGCCCAACTCTTGAGGCCCACAACGAGCGGCATCGAAGTTACAGTCCATGTGATCCAATGTTCGGGTCGGTCCATGTAAATGTCCCTCACTGAAACTCCTTGAATGTGTTGCTAGGGCTGGTCTCAAATCTTCCCCGATCAAATTTTGTGGAGAGTTAAAATTAATCTCCCAAACAACGCGAGGAGGGTTTTCTTGACCTTTTATAAATATCCGAGGGTCAAAAGGTGAAAAAGAGACTACTGCCACAAAATAGATTCACACTATATATGATTGAGCTGCAATTACCCCGTAAAGACATAAAATGTACTCTATTTTTTTTTCTTTTTTTTTTCTTTTTTTTTATGAATGGGGGACCGCCGAAGATCGTCCTTCGGGGATCATATGATCCTCCGATACTCGGTAGCACCGGTGGGGTCTCACCGCAAACCGCTATTTAGATGTACTCTATTTGTACTATCAATTGTCGACAATTTTGTCTGAAATTACTAGAGTTACGTCAATCTGCATGTCTCAAAGTAGCCTGTCCAACATCGGATCAGTCACGAGCACCTATGAATGTTATGTAGATCTTGGTTGTCCTAGTGTGCTTCCTAGTTGACGCGGTTGGGTGGGGAACGGATGCTTGACTTGAGAGATCCAGAATTAGCCTTACAAATCCAAAACCCACTCCAATAAAATATAGTAAAACATCACAAGGGAGGAAAAGGGACACCACCAGTAAAAAGAAAAAGGGAAAGAGACAGGAGAGGGAGAAGGTGTAATAAGCCCTACCCCAGATATTTCCTACATGACCCTTTGTTGGTTGTAATTGTATAAGTTTATTCCTCACAACGAAGCTTCGTGACCTTAATGACAAGCGCGATTCATTTACTTATAGTTGATTAAATTATTAGATCTCTCTCTCTCTCTCTCTCTCTCTCTCTCTCTCTCTCTCTCTCTCTCTCTCTCTCATGTCTTCTTTTTTCCCTTAGATTATGTCTTCTTATAGCTCTCAAATCAGATCATTCATCATACAGAATGACTTTTAGCTTGAAGGTAGCCAATTTCACAACTGAACTGAAGGTTTCTTCATAGTCTAATTCCGGCAACTTGTTCAATTCCTCTCTCTCTCTCTCTCTCTCTATATATATATATAAAGATTTATGCTAATTGTAATATGTTTATCTTAGTTTTTTTTTAACGTAATAAATTCAAAAGTAGTATTTGTATGACACATTTATCATCTATCAAGAGCTGTTAAAAATTTACCTCATTGGAGAATGGAACATAAATGGTTTTGACATGACACCCACCTAGCTTAAATGAAATAAGAACAACAATGTTTTGGTAGAAAAATCATTTTACGGAACTTTAATGAAGGGTAAATGAGTCATGTAGATATAAGTATAAGGCTTTTTAAGTTACAAATTTTTTTTAGAGTAAATATATCACAATAGATATAGTTTGGGGTTTTTAATATCATAAAAAAAAATCAGTATAAATGCCTCACAATGGACATTATTTGAGATTTTTGTGGCTTTTTCCCCATCAAGATAATGGAAACCTAATGGCTATTTTATTTAGCTCATGTAAACAAATATTTGAAGTTCATAATCAACTTGCAAGTTTAGTGAAAAGAATTTTATCATATCAATAAATAAAAAGTTCATGCAATTGATTGCCTTAGTTTCCTAGTAACCTGAAGACTAATCTGCTTGGTTTCTCGTGGTTGAAAATTTACCAGTAATTTTTATAACACGAATTAATAGTTATTCCAGCTTCACTTATACATCAATGTAAATAGTTAAACTGTATCTAACAATTACACTTGTAATATATCCAATCATATTATATAATATTTACATTTTAGTAATGATACCGCATGTATTATATTAGTTGACAAAGTAGAAATATATATTCAATTTCCTTTGCAACCTATGTGTTAGTATTAAATACTTGTATGTGATAACAAGCACAATTAACTAGTACTTATATTTCCTAGAAATTAAAAATTTGATACTATTTTTTCCCTGTTAAAAAAAAATAAATTTCATAGACATTTCAACTAAATGCGACAAAAAAATTTCACATTTATCAACTTAGGGTATACTAACGGTGACAAAAGTACCTTAGGGTACACCAAAGATGACATTAGTTTGCTGTCTTGAATTACAGTTAACGGTGATGAAACTTACTTTTGTTGCTTTTGGGCAGCCACGTTGGTATTCGTTCTCTCCTGCTTCAATACGGTTAAGACTTCGAATCCCCGCATCGCTATCGCGATTTAAGTGGAAGGCCTTGGCAGTGGATTGCTGGGTCAGCTTTCCCTAAGGTATAGTCATCCAAATAGTTTCGACGAGGTCTACTGGTGCCACCAGGCACCGGAAGGCCGTGTGATCCCAACTAGCGTAAGCGAAAGGGGGCTCAGGGCGAATCCTCGGTTACAAAAAAAAAAAAAAAAAAAAACGTGATGAAAACTACTTAGGGTAAACCAAAGGCGATAAATTCTGAAGTTTGTCGCCTTAGGTCGACCGAAAGAAGTTTGTCGCCGTAGGTCGACCAAAAGAGAAGGACCCTCAGTTTGTGGCCTTAGTTCATAGTTGAAGACCGCGAAAAAAATGATTTTGTCGCTTTAGGTTTACCTTCAAGCGATGAAATTTTTACTTTTACCACCTTAGGTTCGAATCTGCATTCCTCAATGGCGAGAAAGTTTGGATTTTATCACATACTAAACCTAACATAAGGCGACAAAACCATGATTTTGTTGATTGTGGTCTAATAAAAAATGACAAAATTTCATAATTATCCCACCTTTGATTGAATCAATGGCAATACAAGTATAAACTTTGTCGTTTCAATTTGACTTAAGGCGATGAAATTTTGATTTTGTCACCTTAAAGGAAACGCTTAAACTAACACCGCTCGGATAAAGGAAATGCTCAAACTAACACCGCTCGGATCGGCTGCTTCTAAGCAATTCTTGGGGCATTGGTCTAGTTCCTAGTTCCAAGTTTGGAACCGTCCCCCTAAATTAACTAGACTGGATAGATTTTACTTTTTATTTTTTTTGTTTCTTAAAAATCTGTCAAAAAAAGCCTAATCTATCTCCCATTTAGACTTCACTCACGTGCACAGACATACACGAGGTGCATGACTCCCATTTTACTCATGCATGTGAGTAAGATGACAAGAACAAATCAAAACATAATAGTAGTTGCTCATTCCAACTAAATTTTGCCACAAATAGGAAAAAGCTTTAGGAAACCTACAATATTACACATAATTCATGGGAAAATTGTTCAAAAAGTCCTAAACAAATTGTACTTTTGTCAATTCAGTCCTAAACCTTTTAACTTTGCCAATTGAGTCCTAAACATTTTCACTTTTTGTCGATTCGGTTTATCGGCCAATTTTGGCCGGAAAATACTAACGTGGACGCCGGTGGCGCTACATAGGGCTAGCCTGCGCGATGATGTGGACAATTTTAAATAATATTTTAATATTTTAAAAAATTTCTATTTTTCCTCTATTTTTTTTTTTTTTTTGGCCTTTTCCGTGGCTGGCCACCTGGCCACAATCGGCCGGCTGGCCTTGCCCGCCACGGGCGAGGCCCGGTCGGGAGAGGAGGAGCACCAACGAGGGGAGCCCTCACCCAGCGCGGCTGGCAACGGTCGCCTAGGCGAGGCCAGCCCTCCCCCAAGGCCAGGGCGGCCTCGCCGGGTGTCGGCCGAGCGACGGCGACGCCGAGCGAGGCCACCCTTGACCCAACGAGGGTCGGCCTCGCCAGATCTGGCGAGGGGAGCCCTCGCCGGGGCTCACCCTCACCCAGGTGAGCGTCGGCCTCACCCTGGGAACCAGATCGGACTAGTTGGTTCAATTCTAAGGGGTATCGGTTTGGTTTTCAATTCCAAAAACTAGGAATTGGTCCCTTTGGTCCAATTCCCGATTCATGGGTGGGAAATGGATAGCTTGGCAACTGATCACCCCTAATTTTAAGGTGACAAATTTAACGATTTGTCGCCTTTGTTGACCGTAAGGCCACAAATACTATATTTTGTTGCTTTTAGTAATTCAAGGCAACGAAAGTTAATATTGCTGCAGAAAATTTGTTGCCAGTAGTGATTTTACCACGAATAATGTAATAATATATGCATTCCATTTTGTTTCGTAAATTGAGCGGACACGCACATATGATAAGGCAATGTACAATGTGTTGAAATTGACCAATCTTGCCTATTATATAGTGGTCAAGAAAAGAATGCTACGATTCAATTAGATTTACTAGTATTTGGCTTTAGGGTTTGTGTTTTACTGGCAGCTACTACAAAATATTTGGATTCAATGGACCTAACAAAATTATCACCGTTCTTCTCTCTTGTGCTTTGTTCTGCTGATGCTGATGCTGAGGTACCCAAGGTGGGTTGGCCAGTACCGGTACTCGATCCAATCTGAGGTATCACTTGACATCCAGCCTACCTCTCCGCACATGCTCCGACAAGACTTATAGACAACTTTAGAAAGAAGACATTACGGAAATTGATTAAGTACAAAGGTCAAGATTAGCCGCGTTCTTTAGGTTTAGGACTCTTATTCAAACACTTGATTATTGAGCAAATTCCTGGTATTAGTTTTCCAAAACTTGTACTTTTGCCAAGAGACACAGAATTATGCGGGCATCTAATTCTCCAGGTATGCTTAATGAATTCCCTTTTTTTTTTTCATGGTTGGGGTTGGCATGATCACACTGATCTGTAATGTCAAGCACGCCGCATCCATTATACATGCCGCCGTCTGGCCAAAAATAGAAGAAGTAAACTTTCCCCTTCGAAGACAAAAAGGGTCTTATTATGATCGATTTCTTTTGTCTTTTGTGTTATTTTGGTCTGGTTAAATAATTATTACTCAGCCGGAATTTGTGACGAAAATCTGATAGTAGATTGCTTCCCATTAAACCCAGTGACAGAAATACATAGATAATCACATGGATATCCACGAAAGAAACTGGTGGGCCGTATGAAGATGATGGGCATCACTCAACTTTCACGATTAGGTCAATGTGAAGGGGAGGAAATAATGCAAAGGAAACCATAGACAACGATAAAGAAAAGACGATCAGATAAAAACAGGTTAGTGCTCGATTATTAAATTTTGCCGATTGCCCTTTGAAGATGCAATGTGAAAGAAGATGTACGACTACGTGTTGACTCCTGACGAATGCAATGACATAGGGGAGGAGCCGAAACTCGTGCTACTGTTACTGAATGAGTTCACAACTGTTTTTGTTGACTCGGGGTGGTGCTGTCCAAGCCACAGCAGCCAAGAAATGCTTTGAGACTCTCGTAGGAGCAAGGAAAGTCCTAAAGTCCTTCAATTTTCAGATTCTTGTGGAGGTCACAGGTTGGTCCCCCTCAGCTGGTGGGGTTTCCTCTACTTGTTGTTCTTTTCGTTCTTTCTCTCCCTTTTTTTGCCTTCCATGAAAAACAGAAAAAGAAAAAAAAGAACAATATACAATGACTCGTCCGGAGTCGCCACGAAATTAAATGACATTTGCTAGTGGGAGTGAAACTAGAATGTCCATTTGCTGGTGGGACTCTACGTCGACAATATCTTTTGGAAATGGACTGTGTGAAAAATGAGTCGGGATCATCACAAAGGGTATCAAAATAGGACCTCCTTTAGCTTTAGTTGTGTGGTTCGTGGATGGATTAAGCTCATATCTGATTCAACGAAGGTGAGGAGGGATCATCATGGAAAAATAGTTCAGACAAGGTGGAGAGACAAGAAATATATCTTTGACGGACGAGGGTTAAAATTTACGAGGACATTAGCTTTTAAATATGAAGGGGTTTCTACCATTCCAAAATATTACATCAAGTGAGAGGGGCCCTATCAAATGGTCATCATCTTGTAATTATATTAAGTACTCGATTTAAAATTTGACTTACGTGAAATGAGTTGAGTTGTTGCATAAGAAATGTGTGCTTTTTGGAAACTTTGTCCTTTTTTTAAGGATATGATACAGATGCACTGCTCCACCAAATGATAAAGACCTAGATCTCGCTAGAAATATGAAAGTGAGTTTTCATTTAGGGAAGCTTTCCTGGAAGGATTCCCGAGAAGTCAAAGCAAAAATGAACTGAAATTTGTCCATTCGTTTACACCTCTAGTGAGCCAAACGAAAGAAAGAAATAGCCTTGGCAGTTTTATATTTGATGCAAAACCATGGACCGATCGTCAGGAAGGATGTCATTCCTTTGGAAAGCTTGGCGGTTTTTGTATCCACCATTCCACGGTAGCAATGCTTTAAGGTAACTTTTTTTTTTTTTTATGAGCTTTCAATAAAATGACATTGGGTAAAATCGTAATTACCAAGTAGAAGAACAGGGGTTTTTGGACAAATCTAAAGAACAAACGGAGAATTACAACAACTAATTACTTGATTAAGTTAAACGTGCTCATTTTGCAACTTGTCATCTTTTGTATTAGAAAAATTGGCAATGTCAAGCTGGATAAGCAGTACTTTACATCGTGGAGGGCACGTATACATAACTAATATCTTTAAAGATCAAAAAACCATGTGCGTTCCGAGCTTTGATAATTATTTTCACTAGTTGAAAAATCAAAACGTTCAAGCTTATGCTGACATTCTTTTACTAAGCACCTAGTCATACCCCGACCTCAAGAGGGTATGGAAAGAAGGAAACGAATAGCAGCCCCCGCAATTAATTAAAGCTGTAAAATTAACCCACAAAGTCTCAGTCATTTTATTCAATCGGGTCAAATTACTTCGTCCCACAGCAAGACAGGAGACAGGTAGAGTTAGAGTTGGGACCCCGGTGTGGGGCCGAGCGTAGACACGTTGTGGCAACTCGGAGGAAGGGGAGAGAACGCGGTTGACTCAGTCGGTGGAAGTAGACAACTGAAACTATCTAATTCATCTCCAAGGTGTTCTATAGTACCAACGATAATAATAATATTTGCTTATTTCTAATTCGGTGGTTCATGCATGGGATCTAATCTTCTCTTCTATAAGTACCCATCCCATGCAACCTCAGCGATATCTCTCCCCCCTCCACCGTCACCACATCAACACACACCAGCACTTCACCGTCACCACATCAAGACGAACCAGCACTTCACTCTCTGTCTCAGTCTCTGTCTCAGTCTCTGCTCTTAAACGTTTCGTTTTCTTGGGCAAGGTTCTGTCTTCTTTGTTCTTCTTTGCTTGTGAGCTCATTTCTGTGAAAATTGGCAAAATGAGTTGGAGATACAAAGGTGGGTTGATTCTCATAATCACCGTTGTGATCATGTGGGTCACTTCTGCAGAAGTCACTCAGGTTAGTCTCTCTCTGTGTTTGTGCGAAATTCATTATTGCATGCCTTTTATATTTTCTTCTAAATGAAAAAGAAGAAGAAGAAGAAGAGGAGGAAGTAGAAGATATGGCTTCAATCTTTCTTGAGTTATGGGGAGCTTTCTTTTTCTGGGTGCGGCTGAACTTTTTGATTATGTTTTTGTCTCACACATAATCCTCCAATCAAAGGATGTGAATCTGTGGGTTGAGTGGGATTACACAGAAGCAGCACTAAGAATAAAAAAATCAGCAAGCCATGCTCAATCATTATGATGAAGTGGTGAGATATGATAATCTGGTCGAGAATCAAAATGCATCTTGATCTTGCAAATGTGTAAATCCTGGAGCTTACCCAATGGTTTAGAAGTTCTGGGAAAGACGAAAGCTGATCAGATAATCTTCCGTGTCCTTATCTTTCCACATGGGAGTAAATACACCTCATGATGCTCAATCATTTTATAATAAGCTAATTAACGTTGCTAAGCATCCCTTAATATGAGAATATACATCTAAATAGAGCCAACTCAGCATGCGAGGTTCGTTATACTCGCGCAGGTGTCATCATGTGCTTTCCATTTAATAAGTGAGTTATTGATCAGAGCCTAAATAAGTGACGCACCTTGATGTCGTTTTCAGAGTTTTATTTGGCGATCCTAATTATTTACATTGTTTAATCGGTGAACCGTGCATCCCTATGCTATCTTGCTTCAATTGCTGATCCTATTAGGCAGTAATTTAATTTTCTTTCCCTATGGAGAAAATTTTTTGAATACAAAGAACATCAGTTCCTCCATCGCAGTAACTCTTACCAGCATAACATATAAATTTGCTACAGGGTGTTTTCGAGGACTATAATCAGCCATTCGCAGTGACCTATCTCGGAATTTCGCTCTTGGCATTCTATCTTCCCATAGCATTCTTCAAGGACTGGTTACTGAAGTCCCTAAGATCCCGCACCAGCGAAAGTGGCGACAGTGCAGAGACAGTCGATGCAATCTCTGCAGGTCCAGATTCTCCAGGCAAAAGTAATGGCAAGCAGAGTAATATTGAAATGGAAAATCGAGAAAAGTTGACGGTGGGAGATTCTACAGGCAAAGAACTTCATTTACTTGAAGAGGGAAAGGCCTTTGTTCTAGAAGAAAAAGATGATGTCATTGTGGAGCAAGAGGAGAAGTTGAACGGCAAGCAAATCCTCAAAGTCGCCTGCATCCTTGCGCCTATTTGGTTTGCGTCTGAGGTAAGAGACCATTTTGTTTTTATCGATTACGTTCTTTACTGGGAATTTACTTTTAAGTGACTGATCATTTATTTTCTGATACAAAGCATGTGATTTTCACAGCTTCTCAAGTTGGTATAAGTATCATTATGGGGCTTGCAAGAGAAGTACTGATTTACTATTATAAAATCATGTCTTTTCTCAATATAATTTTGCATAAAGTTGGCACTCTCTATTATCCTCTGCTAGAATCAGTTGATTACAATGTCTGTTCTTACTATGATCGTTTTTATGACCTGCATCATCTAAAGACCAAGAGAGCCTTAATTAGTAATTATGTTGAATACCAAGAGGAAATTGCACTTTCTTTAGATAAAGCCTAGTATTGAAGCGTGTTATTATTGTTTGCAGTATTTCATGAATGCTGCACTCGCACGAACGAGCGTTGCCAGCACCACGATATTGTTCTCGACATCAGGACTTTTCACCCTTCTGATTGGTGCATTTCTAGGACAGGACTCCATAAGTGTAGTAAAAAGTAATCTCGGTCCTTATCAGTATAGCCGGAGTTGCCATGACTACACTAGGGAAGACTTCAAGTACCAATCAATCACAATCCAACACAGCTGCGTATGTAGTCTTTGTTTTCCAGATTCATTTTGACTTCACAATTTCGTTTTCTTTCTGCTCGTTTCCTATTAGAGATCCAACATTCTCGTGAGATAGTTCTTTTGGAACTCAAATCAAGCTGATGTAATAACAAAATAAATATGTGTAAATCCTTCCCTATTATTATCCGCCTATTTAGTTTGCTCTTGGGTTCCGCTCATTTTCCTCTTAATTCATACTTTATTAGGCGTATTGACTGAAATTACTTGCCAGCAATTAATTAAGTCTTTGTTTTTTTGTGTTCAATCTGTTCCTTCAACAACAGAACCTACTCTCTTCTAGGAAATCTTTTCGCAATTCTCTCGGCTGCAACTGATGGACTATTTGCTGGTACGGCATTCTTTTTGTCTTCCAAATTAATTCTTTCGGGTAAAATTTTCAACAGAGATGTAGCAGCTAACGATATTTATATGAAAAATTTCAGTGCTTCTTAAGAAGTACGCTGGAGAAGAAGGAGAAAGGGTGGACATGCAAAAGCTATTCGGTTGGATCGGACTATTCTCGCTTCTTGCACTTTGGTGGCTTGGTAAGAGCAATCCCCTAATTTCAACTCCCTCATGAGTATAAGTTTTTCGCATGATGGTGTGCTGATTTATTTAATGATTTTCAAAATTTTGACCAGAACCGGTGGCAATAAAACCAAGTACTTTTCTGTTCCTCAAACAATGGTGTCTTAACTAATTTTTAATGCTTGGGTTTTTCCAGTTTGGCCTCTCATTGCTTTAGACATAGAGCCCAAATTTGCCTTTCCTCAGTCTGCGGCCGTGGGGGGAGTTGTTCTTGCCAACGGCTTCGCCGGAAGTTTCCTCTCCGATTACTTCTGGTTAGTTCAGAGGCTATACCTTGATGAAACGACGACTTCCACCTTCTTGAATCTGATTAATAAGACTTGTAAATTACGAACAGGGCGCTCGGTGTTGTTTGGACCACTCCTCTCGTGGCGTCGCTAGGAGCCTCCCTCACGATACCCGTGGCCATGGTGGAAGACATGCTAATACACGGTCGGCGGTTTTCGCTGATTTACATTCTTGGCTCGGTCCAGGTACGTGACAGAAAATCACCGGCTCTACGAGTTTCGAGCACTGTTTTCCTCGACTAATTTGATGGTGGCTTCTTACTTGCAGGTATTCCTGGGATTCATATTAGCTAACTTCTCAGATTGGTTCTCACCAAAATTGGCATTGCAATTTTTCGTTCATTGAAATAATTTTGTAAATGTGTACATTGAGATGATACACCGGGTCCAGGATAGATACAGATAAATCCATTGCTCAGCTCTTTTTGCTGCAGCGAGTCATTTGACCCGTTCCACAATATATGGATCTTAACTTTGAACTCGAAAGGCTGTTAACATCTACTTTAAGTAACAACAAGAGAAGTTGGGTAGTTTCGGGCTTAGCAGTAGCTGCAGGCATTGTCTGATGATTGGGAATGAAGATTGTCGGATAACGATCAGTTGATGTTATGCAAATGCTTAAAACACGCCTAGGCGATGAAGATTCTCAATCTTCAGGAGGCGGAAAAATGATGCAGCCCACATTGAAGACCGGCTCTCTCGACCAAGAAGATTGGCCCGCATTCAAGCTCGACGAAACCGAGAAGCCATAACGATATCTTGAGTCTATTCCAGAAGTTTGAAAGAAGACACCTTGGGAGCCATGAAGACGTTATGCTTTTACTAGTTTCTAGTTCCTAAGCTCTTTATTATTTTTCTAGTTTCTAGTTCCTAGGCTCTTTAATGCTTTCAAGTTTCTATGCTCTATCTTTATTTCTTTGACGATATAAGCCATCCAATTCCTGGTAGAAGACAGACGACTTTTGATAAATGAAAAACTTTGCTTGAAGCAAGTATCATGAACCTTGTAGAGTTCATATCCTTGAAAACCTAGAAGAGTTTTCACTCCGTCCTTGAAGAGTCAGAGCTTTTCGAAACCTGCATCCTTGAAGAGTTACAGTCATCGATCTAGAAGAATCGGTGCCCCCCTGACTTCCTTGGAGGCCTAGAAGAGCAACCAACAAAGTTTCTATCTTTTCCTGTTCTGTTCGTTACTTCCAACCCAATTTCGACTATCCTACTGTGCTTATTTTAGAAAACCCAAAACAGAGAAATTGTAGATCCAGAAGTCCTTGTTCATTTGGCTTTGGAATCAGGTCGATCCAATCCGTATCAACAAAGATACGACTGTTCTCCTGAGCTCGCGCAGTGCTAAAATTCCTGTTTGTCCTGTTTCCCGTGCACGAGTCACTCTCCCGATCCTATTGTTTGAGAAAGCCTATACGAGGCTTGCATCAAAAAATTGCAATCATGGTTGATCTAACCTAACTATTTTGCTTGCAATGCCTCGACCAATCGGGGAATCAGATTTATAGACATCCACAGTCTCAAGCTGTGACATGTCGGAATAAGGTGAACAATGCAAAATAGCTGCTTCAAGAACAGAACCACACTAAAAGGCAGTAACATCTCTTATAAATCAGCTTTCCGCGGTGCTGCCTTCGAACTAAAATCCATTATTAAAGAACTCGACTGAGCACATTAGCTGGTAGCTATTGGCTACAATGACGATCTGCGATCCAATAGAAGAGACTACAGTGAACATCTGTATCGTGAGATCAACTCGGTATTGCACCATAGTAATATTATATCTCGATCATGCTGCAGTCATGAGGCGTCCAGGCCAGTTTTAGCGCACCTCGACAAGTCCACCTCGCCAGCTTTTACTCTCCTCTCATCATCTTTCTTCCCTAAAAGAGCGAAGTTTCCAACCCTTCACAAAACAGGGCTTGAAATGCCTTCATCATGGCCAATCAGCTGATCTTTCTTCATTGCCTACCTGCCGGTCCTGGATTGTCCCCACAAACTGAGGAAGAAATCGAACTTCCTCTAATTCAAAAGGACCAAGTCTAAAAGTTTGAAAAATGATCTCCGATTTCTAAAATCACGTCGGTCACCAACAGGGAATTCAAAGGCATTAAAAAAATGGGTTTGCTGAAGAATCTAGGAAGCGAATCGGATATCCTCTGTAACCTCTGTTTTTGGGTATTGCGTGGGTTCAAAGTCATGTTCACGGGATGAGACCGACCGCCTAACCCCACATGTTCCATTCATATCCATACCTAGATGAGAAATACATATCTACACGAGGAATGCTAGTCAAAATCAAATTTTACACCCGCTTATGTGGGCTCCCCATGATTAAGGAACACGTGGCCTTTGTAATTACATGTTTTTACCGGGAACTTGCTAGCTTCCCGTTCTCTAAATTTGAATCCTGGAATTGGAAAGCATTTGAAATGGTTCTTACTTTTTTTATTATTATTTAATTAAGTTTTACAAATTATATCTTTCAACTTTTTAATTCAAAATACATGAAGCTTCCACAATATGCAAATGTCTCGACATATAAATTTACAAGTAGTTTTCTAATAATCGAATGAAATTGAATAATATTTTGTAATTTTGTTGCTTTTATTTAAGTCCAAAGAAAAATGCCCTTAACTAAGTCACAAGATTGAGATAGGGGTGATTAGATATTCTGGTAGTTCGACTCCCACCCAGGAATCGAGAACTAAACCAAAGAGACAGGTTTCCAATTTCTGGCCGGGAATCAGACCATCTAATTTTGAAACTGGATTGCATTGGGAGCACCACTTCGGCACGATGGCATTCCCATGCTCTCTCCGCTCTGATCTTGCTGTCTGTCCCTTCCATGTTGCTCTTGGTCTCAGCTCTATCTCTCCCAAAGCTGAAACTCGGTCTCATCTCCGTCTCTTGAGCCTCCCTCTCTTTATTTCGGGGTTCAATTGGGGAAGAAGGAACGAAGGTAGCGACGGTGTGTTCAATTAGCGACGGAAGCGAACAATTCCTTGTCGGAGCAGGGCAACGCGATAGATTCATTGGGCGGGGCTGAGGAGATTGGCAGAGGAGGAGGCATGAGTAAGAGTGATTAGAGTTTTGTTTGAAATTTGGGAAGGACTATAGAAAGGAACTGTGAAAAATATTAGAGATTTTTCACATTTGTAAAATATAAAAAAATATATTTAAAAAAAATTCTGTTCGATTTGAATGAATGGGTCTACGTTTGATAACTGAACTGAAACTCATTGGTTTCAATTGCATGGAACCGAGAACCATATTGATGTCTCGAGAACCGGAGTGGTGTCGCGAGAAATCACCTATAATTGATCGGTTTGGTTTGATTCGGGCTGTTTCTTTTACTCACTCTGCGATTGAGGTCATCAAAAGAGAGATGAAGAGCGAGAGGGAAGGCGGCATAGCCACCGTCACCGAGGGCGGCAAGGGTAGCGCAGCATCTCTGCCCCCTCCCTTCTCTCCGATCCGTGGTCGCCACAGTCTCTCTTTTTCTTCTTTTCTTTAGATTTCCAATTTTCATTGTTCTCGCTTTTTCAAGCTCAAAATCCAATCGCTCGAAAGCAAAGAGCCGAAGACCGGCAACAACAGGTTTCCGGTGGAGCAACCACCGACAGCAGACTCGTGACCGTGTTTCTAACATAAATATATTATACAGCCAGCTCGGCTTACAAGTGTGAACAAGGCTCCAAAAGAACTTCACGAGCCGAAACACGACAAAAGAAATTCAGCCCTCCCTTTCTTCACTGCGCCTTCTCTCTCTCTCTCTCTCTCTCTCTCTCTCTCTTCTTTGTGAATCAGTGCCTCGAAGCAAAAACGAAGCTCCCCGGTTTCAGCGCTTCTCTCAGGCCGGCCATGACAATGGTTAGCCCGCAGCCATCGAAGTTAGTTCTTGTCATAACTCTTATTCCCCTGTTTGTCCTCTGCTTTTCTGGCGTCCCAGCCCGTGCCCTCAATATCGGCGTTCAGGCCGCAGACGCTGCGATTTCCGTCGTGAGTTCGAATCTTTCTAATTACCCTGATTTGAAGCTATCGAAAGAGAAGTAAAGAGAAGGAAACCCACATTGGTTCTTACGTGAATGGATACTTTTCGCAGGCAAAAGACTGTAGCAGAAAATGCGAGTCCGAGTTCTGCTCAGGTATCTACTGATGCATGCGCTTCTGTGGGAAAAAAGAAAAATTCTTCTTGTGCAGTGTGATGAAGGATTGTCGATTAATTTTCATTGGTTGATTAATTAGTGTTGACATAAATCGAAAATATTATTGAAAATGACACAGTGCCTCCATTTCTGAGATATGGCAAGTATTGTGGGCTTCTGTACAGTGGATGTCCCGGGGAGAGACCCTGTGACGGCCTCGACGCTTGCTGCATGAAGCACGACGCCTGCGTTCAAGCCAAAAACAGTGAGTTTCGACATCGATATTTTCAACTTTTCTTCATTCAATCGATTGATATAACTAGTCATTCGCCTGCGCATTTGCATGGACATAATCTTATGAGGATGATGCGGAAGCATTTTCAATGGTGAGCAATAGCTTTACTTGTCTATACGTGCATGGACTCACGGTTGTGAAAAAGTATATTACGGAGTGGATATAGAGAAAGTGGTGTAAGGGACTAAAAGAGACATGAGTAAGATTAATGTGCCTGCGAGGGCTCTGTTCTTCCACAATGTCATTAAATTATCTCTTCATTCATGAGCCAACTTTAATCAGTGTTATGAGGTCTGGGGGAGGAGATTGTGGGGAGGAGATGCACTCACGTTGGCAATAACATCAACATTTGCTTTATAAAAAATAAAAAAAAAGTGCTATGTCTAGATTTTCTCTTTCTCATGGGCCGATCCGGGACAATAACTTCCAGATATACTTTGGCTCGTCAAATGTTGCGTTTGGATGTGATGGCGACGACATCATATTGTGTGATTGTTCAATTTGCTCTTTCACTCATAGAGCAGGTAATGTCGTCCATTTAGATATATGGAGTTGTGACACTGAGACCTGGCGGGGTGTTATGCAGATGACTATTTGAGCCAGGAGTGCAGCCAAAACTTACTGAACTGCATGACCAACTTCAAGAACTTGGGAGGCCGAACGTTTACAGGAAGCAAATGCCTAGTCGAGGATGTCATCGACGTCCTCTCTGTTGTCATTGAAGCTGCTTTGCTTGCCGGGCGATACCTCCACAAGCCCTGAATCTCCGCCCATGGTCAACGGATATATCAACTCGGATCCCTTCATTCACTTCGTGATCATCTCTTTCTTCTTTGAATCTTTTTTTTCCTTCTAGCTGTTTGTTTCAACAAATGGGAAAAAGTAAAGAGAAAACTGTAAAGTGCCTCTGTTTTCCTTTCCTGTAGAATTGGAAGAGCAATGGACACTGACTATGGAGTTCAATTTTAATTGTAGAGACAAGAACCTGAAGTGGCCATGGAGTTCAAAACCAAAGTTCCGCGTACAAATTTAGAATGCCAAGTAATGCGGATGAACATACTAGTCTATACTTCTGTACTTAATTAACTAAGGCTAACAATCTCATGATTAGGGCGAACGAATTTGATTTTACTATAAGAACGACGAGAAAAGACATTTGAATCGATGAAAAACAGCTTTTTGACATCTAGTCAGCAACTGTACTAGCTATCAAAATACATTATCTCAGGAGCGAAAGAACTTCAAATCACTGAATATGGACTTAGTTTATGCCAAATCCTGAAACTCTGCAAGTGCGCCCTCTGTTTCTAGTGTTATGATGTTCAATCTTCTGTGTAATGTACCAGTGAGGAATCTCCATCTTTCCAGAGTTGTCTTGACACCAAAACTCTCACAAAGCAATTACAACATCTAGCTCTGCCTACATTTACACAGTCACTCCATCCTTAATCTCAAATTCAGAACCAACTCCACATATGGTATCTTTGATTTCCATGTCCCAAATAAAAAAGAACGTCGTTGCTTTTATCATATATAGCATGATCATGATATGGTACATCATGCTATTTCAAAGGTCCATTTCGAGTTTCAAAGGAATGAGTCCTCCGTGCATAGGGTAAAAATTCTAATGCTTGAATGAATATTACACAAGATCAGAAGATTTTTCCAGATAAGATGAATTTGATCGTCATTCCACCCTTGGTCAAATTCAACACGTAAGTTTGATCAATGAATCCACAGTGGCCAGGGAATTTTGTGAAGAAATTCTAGAACTTGATGAGTAGTTAAAATTCCAGCCAATGACCTTGTAGTAGAGTCGGTGGATAGAGGCTTACATAGTCTCAATGGCTCAAATATCCGATGCCGTGCTAACACATGCGTAACTTTTATTACAGTAGCTTAAAGAGCCGTGCGGTTCCTCTTAACTCTTACTTTTCCGGGGAGGATACAGTTACTTATAAGCAATAAATACTACCACAAACTGGACATAGAAAGTTATAAAAAAATCACATGCTAAAGGCAAAAAACCTATTATCTGATGAGAAAAGTAAGGCCTCCTACTATGATTTGTACATAAGATATGGTGTCCCCATCATCAATTCGTTATCAGGACGAAGGTACCAAGGAATCTACAGGGTACCCTTTGAGGCAGAGTGATTTTGGCTACTGGCTCGCCTTCAAACGTCTGCGCATCAATCACATGAACCAGCAAATTTCACAATCTCAATATCATATCGAACGTAGTTACCAGTAGGCAAAGCTACATGATGATTGCATTGAAACTCTTAAACCTGACCTGGGACACAACTATTTCTTCATTATGCATCCAAGAGACAATCCAACCCCTGTCCACTGTGGCACCGTCTTTCTTAAGGACAGAAACACACCCACCGCAGAAGCTGTCCTTCTCGAAATTATGGTACTCGACCTTCATCAAGTTCTCGTGATTGAGTTTCTTCTCTTTAGCTGAAACAATTAACCAATCTCAGCTCTCGTAGTCTTATCCTTAATGCTTATTGTAGAATGCGACAATGTCATGAAATCAAGATAGAGCGAGTTACCAGATATAACGCCCATATCATAGTAAGGTCTCGCAGCATTTATTCCCATTGTGACCAGCTCCCCCAATTCAGGCGCTCTCTGTCATACAACGTTGCAAATCAATGAAATTAGATCAATCATATAAATGTCATGGCATACTGTACATATCGAAAGATCATTACCTTTGGGTGACTAGTGAAAGGTCGATCCCAATCCCCATCGAAGTTCCAATTGCCATGAGCTTCCAACGTGGCGATGCACGTAATTCTCCGCAATCACAAATGTTTTCCCTGCGTGCTCTAAAACATTAGCGTTGCTCATGTATCTATTCACTGCTTCATACCTAAGCCGCTAAGGTGATATAATTCAACTTATGCTGTAGGTAGAGCTATACAATTTACATAAAGGCATAGAAACAAACGGTCACATTTGGAGAATAATATAGTTCAAATGAAGGGAAGAATAGTAATACAGTGTTCAGGAGATAGGCAGCCACAAAAGCCCAAGAATCCCTTTCAATAGCCGGAAGAAAAGACGGCCTGTTTCGTGGAGCTCTGTGGTCTCCGCAATTTCATGCGAAAATGACTCCCATCATTCCATCAAATCTTCGAAATTAAACAGAAGTGGGCAATTTGCCGAGGCCTTGCTGTTGAATCCTTTTACCGTCTTTGCACATATGCGATTTTCTCCAAGCCCTTAACATTATGAAGCTTCCAACAATGCCCAATGAACAAACTTTTCAGCTTATCCAAGCACGAGAGGTCTGGTAATGTTTCAATGGATTTGCACCCATGGAGATCCAATTCTTCCAAGTTTATTAATCCCTCGAGCCCCTTAAGTTCGACTAGATTGTGGCATTCGCTAGCAATTAATCGCTTCAGATGTGTTAATTGCAAAAGGTCCGGTCTTACAAGGGACTGACAGCCCCTTATATACAGCTCTTCCAATTTTTTCAATTTGTGAAGGCCTCGAACTTGAACTAGATCATCATTCACTAGTGGAGCATCCGACTTAGAGAACCACCCCATATCCAAGTATCTCAAAGATTTGAGATGCTCAAGGCCATCAAGGTTTGACAACTTCCTGCAGCCGGATAGATTTAGTTTTACTAAGGATTTTAATGCTTCCAAACCCTTGATTTCTGTCAGCTCACAGCACCTTTCGAGAATTAATTCCGACAAGAATTCCAAACTGGACAGTTTCGGCAACACTTTCAACTTATCACACCCGCGGACATGCAGCTTCAATATTTTTGAGGGAAGCTCTGGCACAGATTCAAGCAATCGGCAATCCTCAACAATGAGCTCTTTTAGAAGGATTAGGTGAGAAAGTTGAGGCAATGTGTGATGCTGACATGTGACTCCCAAAACTATCAAACATGCGGGAAGCTCTGGCAACAATTGAAGTTTGTCACAATAAGTTAATTGAAGGCATAGCAAAGAAGGTAACTTACTAATGCCTTGTGGTAGCAATTGAAGCATCTTGCAGCCCTTTAAATCAAGTTTTTCAAGACGAGAGAGCTTATCAAGTGTGTTAGAGAAGCCGGAAAACGCGAGTCTTATATAATTCAAGGATCTTCAATGAGCACAACTCATCTATCGAAATTTCTCCTCCCAAACTTCCACAGCGTGAGGCATGTAATTCTTCAAGTTTGGCCAACTTGCTTATAGTGCTAGGTAAATTACTCAAATCCTCACTTCCATCAATATTCAAAATTTTCAAGTTTTTAGATCTCCAATGGATTCGGCAATAATTCGCGAATGCCTGTATCTGATAAGTTCAATTCAATCAACCATTCCAACTTCCCAATTGAATTGGGAATATGATAGAGACAATAATCAACTCGGCCATCGTGAATACCATATGGATAACTCTTTCCACCTAGCGATAGACATTGCAATTTCGCAAGAGATCCGACGCTATCCGAAAGTTTGTATAACTTGAAGCAGCGTCTCAAGTCAAGGGTCAACAAATTTTTCATATGACTAATTGAGTCAGGAAGTCCAACCAATGATTTGCAACCATAGGCATCAAGGATCTCCAGCTTCTTCAAATTGTGACATGGAGGAATTTCCTTTATAGCAGTCTAGCCTACTTTAAGTTCCTTAAGCTCTTCCAATGTGCCCATTTCCCTAGGTAGCTCTTGCAGATTCTCACATGCCCACAAGTCCAAAGAGACGAGGCCCTTCACTTCTCCCAATTGTGCGGGTAACTTCTTGAGACTCGCACAGTACCTCAAATTCAAGGCAATGAGGTCCTTAACATCTCCAATGGAAGGGTCGATTTCCTCCAAATTTTCACAATTTTCTAGGATTAGCATCTCTAAACTTTTAAACCTAGAGAGATTAGGTGTTCTCTCTAACTCTGAGCACCATGAAAGATTGAGAACTTTCAACCTCTCCATCTATGAGAAAGAAACATGTTCCCTGATTAGCTGCTGGAAATAGAATGATTTATCATTAAATGTAACAAAAGAGTGAGTGTTTCTCGTCTTTACCTTGATTGAACTCCATCCTCCCCAATTATCATGAATATTACCACATGATAAGTCAAGTAATAGTAATTTCTCCAAATAAACATTGGTTGCCTCGAAAGAGTTGGGACAACCCTCCCACTTTAACCATCTTAATTCAGAAAGTGATCTTCTAAAATCTCCAGCAAAATCCACTCCATTCAAATGAAGGAACTTCAGGTTGGGCATTCTTTTAAAGCTCTCTTCCTCCATGAACTTACTTGAGCCATTTTTGTCTAGACGTAGCGCCTCAATATATTCATTTGTCTCCTACAAGATATTGAGGATTGTAAATAACACCACAAGGCATTCCCCGATCTTGACATGAATGAATTATCATTAAACTAGGAATAGCATACCATCCAACCACCTATTGTGTGTGCCATTTGCATGTTATTGTGGCCAATGCATTTTCTCTACACTTAGATGAAAAAAGATATATGTGATCTTTCTATAATTACATCCTTATATAATATGTCTGTTTTCACTTGTATGCCACAAATTCTGATCATATTCATGTAAAATTCCTATATATAAACATAAAAGTAGAAAAAGCCTAGGTAATTTCTTCTCTCTCTCGCTCTCTATATAGATTTATATATACATACGGATGCATATAAGTAGAAAAAGTCTAGGTGGCTTCTTAACCCCCCTTCCCCCCTCTATATATATATAGAAGTTCGTGGTTGAGCGACATCATTACATAGCTCCATTCTCTCCCACTTCCAGAATATTCAATAGACACATTGCTTTATATTAAATGGAAAAAAAAAACTTAATCATCTCATCTAATCTATCCTAATGTTTCTAGAACAATATATCAACATTAATTTGCCTTATTAATTTGGATGTAATTTCATACGTAAGTCGATATTTCTAGCTCACCAATTACGAGCTTTATTTGTATTTCTCTTATATATTATTGATGATAATGTTTCTGTCAATTATTAAATAAGAGTTATGAAAATTTATTTATCAATTAACCTACAAATTTAACTAGGCACATCTATAGACTTTCATATATTATTATCTATATAAAAGCGATCTTTAAATGCGTTTTCTACGGTAAAATGATTTTAACACGAGGATTAATATAATATAGTCTATATGTTAATTGAATGCTCTGAAATTAAATTTGTACATACGTAGCATTAGTACTCCCTTCGCAATATGTGAGAACTGCTACACTTTTGAAAAAAAGGAAAAAGTACCTAATATGATTTTTGCTATCATTATGCATTCATAAAGAGGGACAACTCATTTTCCCTAGAAATAAAACTTTCGGTGAACATTTTTTTCCATAGACGACTCTTGTCTCCTTTTGTATTATAAAAAAAAAGAAGGACTATCACTCAAATTAAAACGCAACTAGTAAAAGAATGATTGGCAAAAACTCTCTTTTATAGAAATCGGTTATAAATAAAATAAACACATTAAGGCCCAAAAAAAAAATATATATATATACACATTACTGATGCACTAAAGCCTAAAAAAAAGTAGGTTATAAAAATTTTCTATCCGTTAAGCACTTTAAAAGGGCATTTATACCGGGAATTTCATTAGTCTTTTTTTTTTTTTTTTTGAATTATTGTCCTTTCCTTACATACCCTTCACAATTCCTTTGGGTGTCTCTCTTTCCTCAGATCTCTTTTTATTAAAGAAATGAGGAATGCTAACATGACGGTATCGTGATTTTGATGTAACGGTGCGAGGGGAATCACTAATTTTCATGGCAGCATGGGGGTGGGCTCCACTTACTTTCTTCTTTTTAAAATATAAAGGACACCAAAAAATGAGTGATTCTCCCTACTCCGTTATTCTGTTAAAATTAACAGAGTCGTCAGTTGAGCATTTTTCTAAAGAAATTGAGGAAGCGAAGTTGAACTTGACTTTTCAATTTTGGATATTCAAGCTCAAAAAACTCAACAACTAATCCTAAGATGAGCGCACTGCTCACTCAGTCATCTCAATGAACCTTACGGACTCGCTTTTCTTCATGTGTTTCCTTTGTTCTATTGATTTGATGCCGGTTTGCAATGAGAATCAAGATAAAATCCTACCTGATCTTAAAAAATTTGTCAGTACATCTTGTGCACACGCCTTCATATAAAAATTTATGAGCTAGTAAATCAAGGTTAGCGATTGTTATTATTGGATTACACTAAAAGGTGGATGCACTGAAGATGAGCAGAATCTCATCTATTCACCTTTCACTACTCTGTCACTTACTTCCCCCAATCATTTCATTTCTTACTTTGATCTTGACTTTTCAGTTTTTCATTTAAAATTACTTCACATAAATATGTACAAAATCATATGTCAGTTGTTATTTAGTTTCTTTTGTCGTATTTACTGTTGTTTGATTTTGCACAATCAATATTCATTAGTGTTGAATTGCGTGCTCAAATATCCATAACTAGATACGTGCATAGCACGGGCATGACCACTAGTATATAAATATGAAAGCTGGGTAGATAAGTCTTATGTTGTTGCATCATGTGTCAAAATCCTTGAGTTCTCGTCTTTCACATGAATGAACATGATTGATCCATGTACACATGCAGAACTCATAATTAAAACTAAAAAGACCTTACTAATGCCACTTTCTCTATATTTAATGTATCATAAACAATCTTCCAACATCGTGTTATGTTAGTAGATAATTTAACTATAACTTTGCACGAGTGACAATAAAGAAAAGCTAAGTTCGCAATTGAAAATTCTAATTTAGTTTTTAAAAATTTATCACTCCTATAACTGGCAAGACAAATAAGAATTTCCTACTTAGAGTCATCCAAATTATCTAGTGTTGCTATCAACTAAGCCAAAGTAACATAATTATATATCTCTCGACTATTCAAAAAAATTGATTTATTAAAAAAATTAAATTCTTTAATTTTCTTTCTATCGTTTATATGTACATGCATTTCCGTTGGGAACATGCATAAGAAATCCTAAACAACAAATTGTAAAAAAATTCCATACATATAAAATGACTATATAAGAAGAACTTTCCCGACTGTGCAAATTGCACGCATTCACGCTTGGAAATTAAAGATTGAATGATATATTCCATTCTTGAAGAATGAGACTATCGCACATAGCATACAAAAGTAAAATTTCAAGAGTGAAAATGGTATATTAAATGTGATTCATGTATTAAGCAGATACATTTTAGTAAAAAAAGAAATAAAAAAGAATAAACAAGGTATTCGAGTTTAACATGTAGTTCTTTATTCTTATTTAACACTTATTAGTCCATTTATTTATCCTCACATCTATGTACTTTAAAACCAAATTGCTCATATATATTGGGAAGATGGAACAAAAGACAACAAAGTAATGATCAACGGTAAAGATTTTGTTGTTGGGTTGAAAATTACAAACAATCGGCCTAAATTTAGGGAAAATTACCAAAAAAGTCATAAACCTATTATAATTGTGTCAATTCAATCCTAAACTTTTTTTTGCCAATTAAGTCCTAAACATTTTACAATTGTGCCAGTTCAGTCAATCCGGTTAAATTTGGCTAATCGGCAACGATCGTCCGGCAAATACTGACATGGTAATTTTTATTTTTATTTTTTGAATTTTTAATATTGTTTCGAATTTTTTTATTTCTTTGTTTCTTTTTTTGTTTTCCCATCTTCTCCTTCCTTTGGTATGTGAGGTAAGGCTCACTAGAATGGCAAGCCTCGCCTAAATACAGCGAGGCCACCACCTCCAAATTTGGCAAGGGTGAGCCTTGCCATTAGCTAGTGAGGCTAACCTCATTGGGCCTCACCTCTAGTAGGCATCGACCGACCAAAGGAAGAAGAAGATGAAAAAAAATTCAAAAAAATAAAAACTAACTTAAAAATGCCACGTCAACATTTACCGATGACCGTTGCTAGCCGGCCAAATTTGGCCAGATGAACTAAATTGGCATAAGTGTAAAAGGTTTAGGACTGATTTGACAAAAAAAAAAAAAGGTTTAGGACTAAATTAGCACAATTACAAATTTATAGTATTCTACAATATTATTTTACTTAAATAATATTTAAATAAATAAATTTTCGAACAAGTTGAGAATATTCAAAGATCTACAGAAAAAGAACAAAAGAACAATCACAATAACTTTTACCAAAAAAAAAAAAAAAAAGAACAATCATAATAACAATAACAATATGAGGGACTACCATTAGAGAATATAGGAGAGGCCACAGGTGACATAATTGTTACCTTGCGTCCTAGAACTTTCATGGCTTCCTTGTCCCATAGTCGGCTGCATTCCCAAGGCATCTTGTCTGCTGGATGGGTTATAACTCTACCAAGATCTCTTAATTGATCATGCATTCTCAACTTATTGTTATCATCGTAATTTATTAACAACCGTTGAGTCATTTTCGCCAATGCAGATAGTGGGTAAAATTCAAGATCATCCCACAGGTAGATGGCAAATCTTTGGTCAGTTCAATAAAAAGACATGCTATGTCTAGAAAGATTTGTTGTTCTTTAGGTTCTAACGCATCGTAACTTATCCTCAACTTTTGTTGTACTGTCATATCAGGTGCCTTTGTCAATTTATTTAGCATTTCTATCCATACTCTTTGACCCTTTTTTACCTTTGAGGAGTGAACCTATAACCATGAGAGCTAAGGGAAGCCCTCCCGTGGTTTTAACAATTTCAATAGAAAGAAGTGCGAGTTCTTTTGGAGGTGATTTCCCTTCAAATGCATATTTTCTAAACAAATGCAAAGAGTCTTCAAAATTCATTTTTTCGAGTTCATACTCATATTTAGACTTCAAGAGGGCCTTATCTCGACATGTTATGATGATTCTACTTCCTGACATGAAACTACAACCTCCAATCAAATTATCGAGGTGGTCTTGACTATCCACATCGTCAAGAAGAATAAGTACCTTGTTTTGTGTACAACTTGATTGGATTGTTCGAATTCCTATATCGGAATTAGGTACTTGATGGTCATTTTTTTCAAAATATCTGAGATAAGTCGAGATTGCACATGCTCAATACCCTTGCGATTTATTGTTTCTCTAATATCCTTGAGAAAGCAACGGCATTTAAATTCATCAAAAAGTCTATTATAGATGACTCAGAGCCAGAGTTGTCTTACCAATACCGCCTATCCCGTAAATCCCTATAATTCGAGTATTGGGGTAAGTAGTGTCTGCCAATTTCATAAAACTAGCCACATGATCATCAATGCCAACCAAGTTCATGGGAAGACGTGGTTGAAAATCTCTTTGCCGCTCGCGCGTTACAATTTCTACTAGTTCATTTACTAGTTCCGCTTCATGCCTGTCAAATAACCCAACACGCGAGAACTTATTAATGGCTCTACAAAACAAGGTTTTTAGGATGACAAATAGAAATATTCTTCTTCAAACAATGATAAGTTAAAAGAAGGTAAACGAAGTACCCATTAGCGAATTTCTTTGATTCTAGTACTCTAGAGCTAGCTGCTTTTTTGAGCGCTTCCCTCCCCTGTTGCTTGACCTCCTCGTCGAATTGATGCTCATGGGATTGGAAGGCCTTTCCAAACCTCCCCCGAAGGCATCGCACATGCTTGGGTTTCACCTTGTAAAACACGGGCAAGATTATTTGACCTCTGCTTTCCTTGCACTCCATTATGTGAATGAGCTCACGGAGGCACATTCACTGAAAGCATAAATTTGTGAGATGACTGGGATTGCAACCTTAGAGTGTGTGATTGCACTGATAAGATTTGCAGCAATGTCCTCGCCAAAGGGGAGGTTTTCATCATCTCTGAACACGAAGTTTGGATGGAACCTCAGGCCCACATCCCTGAGTCTATGGTAGAGGTGATCAACAAAGCCATTGCGAGTATCAAGGCCTCTAAAGCTCAAAAATACATAATAATTGTTTTCTATAATAGAGATGGACGAAGCATATGGGTCAGAATTCGCTCCGGACACTCTGGACTCCAACGACACATTGATTTTCTCCGACGAGTCCAAATAGGGAAGAAGAAGACGCATTTCGCTATCACGCTCCTCCGACTGTGATTCAAACAATTCTTCGAGGACGTCGGGTCTTGGTCGCTTCAACATGGTCGATGGCGAAGCTTCGGTGAGTTCAGCTCGCTTGAGTTGTAGCGTCCAGCGATGATCTTCTTCCATTGCAGGGCAAGAGTCGACTGTTTGGATAGTTTGAGCAGGAAATGATTACTCGGCTATCTCTGCAACACATTTATGGCGTCTCTGGTAAAGAGGAAAAAATACAGTGGTTCGTAACCAACACACCATTTCAAGTTTCACGCGTGAGTCTAAGGGAAAAGGAAAGCCAGGCAGGAAGATGAAGTGGGTTTGTCGTTTCATATGTTTAGTATGTTCAGATGGGGAACCTATAGATGCCTTATCGTGGTCTAAAAGCAAGGGGAAAAAAGGAAGGAAAAAGAACGTAATAGCCACATTGTCATGAGAACAAGAGATTTTTGTAATTTTGAAAGTAACTATGAGCATCGAAAAAAAGAACGTAATAGCCATATTTACACTAAAACTATATTTATGGGAATAAGAAATGTTTGTAATTCTGAAAGTTATTATATGCATCTTGAACTAAAACCTAAAACTGAAAATTGGTTTCATTTAAGTGGAAAAGTAAAAGGATAATTTTTCAAAAGAAAGTTAAAATAGATGTCACTCATGGAAAGTGAGGAAGGCCAACAATATGACCTAAAGGGGGGTAAATAAGTGATTTTACAAATTTTGGCAAAGAAATGCAAAATTAAATGTGCCAAATGGTAATCGAGTGAGACAAAGTGTGAATATGATTAGTGTTGCAGTACATCAATCTTCTAACAAATAATAAGCAAATACAAGTAGAGAGATAAAAAGACTTTACACACAGAGTTTGTAGTGGTTCGGTCTATTGTAAACCTACGTCCACTATTCCACGTTAACAACCTACTGGGTAGATTCCACTATAATCAATGAGAAGTTACCATCACATGTGCCTGCTAATATTTAATTACTTATCCTCAAAATAGGTGTTGCTAATATTTAAGGTGATAAGTCTCTTATCACACACCCAAGCACACATTTATAGCACTTTTAACACCTCTCTAGAGATTACAATAATATGCTCTTAGAAGACAATGCAAAGTAGGTGAAGTTCTTTGAAAAATGGAATTATGTACTCTTGATCTATCTTGCTCTTCAATGCCTTGGTCTTCTTTTATACTCCTATGTATCTGAACTTCCAATTGGATTTACAATCCACTCGTTGGACAATTGTTGAAGAAGATTAGGTAGCCATTAAGATTGAACAATTAGAGATCCCGCAAATTTGGTCTCCCATACAAACAAATCTCCATTTCCAAAAATGAAGTTCTTCAACTGTAGAAAGAATTAAGTCTTTGGAATGATTGTCAATCAATCAAGATATGTTGTGTGATTAAATACGTTGCAAAGATAATCCAAGGATAGAAGGTCAATCAATATCTTCTTAAAATGGGAATCCATACTGAATCACTAGCTGTTAGGAATGAGATTGAATATCTGAAAATTAAAATATTGAGGGTCATGATAAGATTGTTGCTGTGGGTAGAATAAGAGTTTTGATGATTTTCAACCATAGCATAAATTTGATAATATTCAACATCTGCTAATATCCAAGTGTAAGTCTTGTTAATATTCACGCGATTGCTTTGCTAATATCCAGCATTTGCCTTGATATCCACAGTTCTCCTGCTAACATTCACGCGATTCACTTGCTGATATCCATGCTATTCACTACGAATTTTTTTTTTAGTAAAATTTTTTTCACTCATTACCGAAATAATACATGACAGGATTTATGGGAAATCTCAAAAGCCACCCTATTAAGGCAAACTTGTAGAGCTCCAAAATAAACCAAAAACCAGAAATCAAGGCACATCATTAGAGCATGGTTGGCAGAGATCATCATACGTTTGTCCATCGTGAACAGATCTGTGACTGCATCTGAACTAAAAAATTAGCGGCCAATCACTAAATCGCACATCATTATCAGTGATGAGCACACGACAAAATCTCCAACTATAGTTACGGCTTTATGTCTAGATTTAGCATCCCCAATACCATCATCATACGGAGACAATATAAATAAAAATATTTTGAACAAGCTCAAATCTATCATTTGTTAGAGCGAGCCCTTTAGCAAGTGCAAATTGCCAAATCTTTTAACAAAAACACGTTGAACAAGCACACTAAAACTGCCGCAAACACCATAAAACTAGAGGTGGAGCACTTATTTATCAAAACTCATAAATCTAGAATTAGATTGGAGAGAAAAGCTCCCAGATATAAAATCAAGAGAGCAAAACTCCTGGATCTAAATCTAGATCAATAGAGTACACAAAGAAAAAGAAAAGGAGATGAAGGAAAAACAGGGAGGGAAGGAAGAGATCTAGGCTAAATCCCTCCCCACCAAAAGTTAAAGAGATGAAAAAAAGGTTGGAACTTAGGGAGGGAGAGAGAGGGGGGGAGAGAGAGATGAAACGCTTCTGTAAGTTTTTTCAATGTCACTATGATTCACTTGCTGATATTCACACGATTCACCTGGCACAGAGACATTTTCTCGCACTTATCAAGTCCATTACAAATCCTAGGCAGTTTTGGACACTTTTCTTGAGGAAGCACAACGAGAATTTGCTTTTAATTAACTTATGAACTTTAATAATTGACAAAAGATCTTAAATTCAACTGTGAGACGCTCATGTTCTTAATTACATTTCTTTCATTTTTGGCCCAAATGACGTTGGCACTATTGATTTTTTTTAAGTAAGACAACTAACTATAATTCCTGCACATAACAAGTTCAATTCTATCAATCATTTCAACTTTCCAATCGAATCGAGGATAGGTAGAGATGACAACCACCATCACATTACTAAATAGCATTAGTCAATTATTTTTCTCATCTGACCCTACCACTCTTCTTTCCGAGTCTCCAAGGCCATGTGAAACGCACTGATTGCCTTTAGCTTTCCCAAAGAAAAAGGAAAGAGCTTGAAGCACCTGCATCAATCAGTATGTCCACCCAATCGTCGGCCTAAAGTTTTGTCCGCGTAGCCTTTATTCCTCTGATTCAAGTCCGCCGCACCAAGCGGGTGGCATCTTTACATTTACTGGAATTCTTGTCTTCCACGGAAACATTTATTAGAAAGATGAGGTGATCTTGAAGTCTTACGCGAAAGCTAAGGTTTCTAAAGTTAAAGGATTGTGTTTTTCAAAATCTGTGGACTTTAGACTCTGTGATTTTAGTTAGGTTTACAATCACTCTGATCACTCTGATTGATCTGTAACAAATATAGACATCATCCATATTTAATTTTAGTTAAATTTGCATATGGGTATGTCTATGAGTTGAACAATAATCAAAGATATGGTTGGAGGTAATTTTTTTCAACTAAGTACGGCGAAAAATATGACATCGCTTAACAGTAAGGAAAATCACTTCAAATTGGGCACATTATGATGACACTTTTAGGTTCCATGCATTTAGAAGAAGAATGTGAAATCTCATTCTTACATTAGAGGGAAGGTTTCATTTGACCCTTCATAACTTTGAAGTTGGTGCATATCAGATGTCAAACTTCAAAAAGTTTGATCTCCCTTCCACCTAACCCAAACCTGTATTTTGTTAAGCTCATTAACACAATTAATCTTTTTCAATTAATATGTGCTGTGCACATGTCTTTAAGGAATAAATAAGTTACATATCCCATACAATCTAAAATCCTTTGCCGAATGATATACACCCTTTATTAAAAAATAGGTTCTTAATACGACGAGCATCAAATTGTCTAATTTGTGATGGATTACTCATATGATGAGATGTTATTTTATTGTATTTGTGCAGCCATATAAAAGTATCCAACTTTGTGAATAGAAATAGGGTTCCGGAGAATCAGCGAAATTTTATCTGAAATTGACATAATCGGTAAGCTGCAAGATGGGCATTAGAGGTATCGGAGCAATTTCTAGGTTCCAAAAGCTCAGAATAGGTAAGTACATAGTGGTTTTGCAACTAATCCTATACCCACCATCTTTTAATTCGTAAAAACCATTACTAATAAGTAATCTCTAGCTCCGCTTCAACCCCGACCCCTCTCTCCCTCCCTCCCACCAACAGAGTTATCCCCCTCACATATTAATAGACATGTAATTTCAGAAGGCGACATATTTATTGATTTTTTTAATGTTAAAAAAGTAACATTTAACGCCAAGATTTAACGGGCAAAGGGTAAGAATCAAAAGTCAAAGTCATACCAACACTCATTCTATTGCCTTTTAATCTTTGTAAGGGGCCAAAATATACGTCACATTTTGCGTCACATCCCCAGTGAATTACAAATATATCTTCATGCCAAGTTAAACGAGTCCTTGTTGGCTTTTATAGCAATGTAGAAATCATATTTACAAAATGAATAGTGTGTCTCCTTTCGGATGCTTTATATTCCATCCCCCCCCTTCTTTTTCTCCTTCCTTTTTCTTTAATTATTTTAGTTATTTTTCCTTTTCTTTCCTACCAAAAGAACCTACTTTTCCTTTCGTGCGTGGCCACAGAGAGAGAGAGAGAGAGAGAGAGAGAGAGAGAAACAAAGGGGATGATCGTGGTTTTTCTTGAAGAAATAGAAAAGGTTGTGCTTGGGTGTGAAAGAACGCGGACTAGAAGAACATTGAAAAGAAAAAGGGACAATAAAAAAGAAGGAAAAGGATATAAGATGAGGTGTGAATGGAAAGGACGAATTTAACTTAAGTCGGGAAGGGAATGTGTGGTGGGGATGGTCACACATTACATCTTACAAGTTAAAAGTGGTGTTGTATCTCTATTAGATTTGAATATCTCTATTAGATTTGAATGAAGAATGATTAAAACCACTTCATTTACAATTGCCAAGCAATGCATTGCAACATGTAATGACACCCTATACTGCATCGTTTGGCTGGCTTTTTTGATCGTTGTAATTTGCAAATGAAAAAAACGGTCTTTCTATCTCATGTGAATCATGGAGGCAGATCTCTCTCTCTCTTTCTCTATTTCCTATTTTGCTTTTCTGCTTATTATTTAATGGAGAAACAGACGCAAAGAAACGCAGAGGCCTCTACTTTACTCACTAAACCCGCAATCCCTCTCTCCCATCGTGGATTCCCCGGGGGACCTTTGTCACTTTCCTCATCCGTCCCCTACGCTCTTCTTTCTGAGTCTGCAAAGCCACGAGCCTCTTCTTTTTGGCGCCAATGAGAAACACGCTGGTTGCCTCCAGGTGCTCGTGAGAAAAAGGAAAAGAGGCTTAAAGCACCCACATCAATCAGTACGTTCTCCGAATCGTCAGCTTGAAGATTTGTCCGGGTAGCCTTTATTCACTCTAATTCAACAAGTTCTGTGCAGCACACGCACCACTGGATCGAGAAATTCACAAGGGATACTGGAATTCGTCTCCAACGAAAACAATTAAGAAAAATCAACGTCCACTTGTCCAGGCTACCGTGCAGAAAACAGTTTACTCCAACGAGACAGCAGAGTTTCGTTCCTGAAGCAGTTAGCTCGAAGTGGCGTGCTCTGCCAATCTCCGCCTCCCACTGCATTCCTCAATAGAAACGCAGCTCTTTGTGCATTCATTTCTTCTTCAGTACACGATTGTTATGTAACCCAAGCAGCGTCTTTTTGTTTCATTTTATTAAAAAGAAGAACCCAAAAAAAAAAAATCAAAAAGAAGAAGAAGAATAGCCTCTCCGGTTCTAACGCAAACTAACAAATAAAAAGAATAACCGACAAAAACTCTCTTTTCTAAAAATAGGTTACTGACAAAACAAACACATTCTGCATGTCTATTATCCAGATTGGAGGGGCAGACGCGTGGCAAGTCGGAAGAAGAGACGACGCCATCGACTCACATAATCGGTGGAAGTAGACTATCTAACTCTCTATCTCATTCGGCCACAAGACGATAGATAGTCACGATGATGATGATGATGATGATGATGATTACCAGTAGCAACATGGTTTTCTTACATGAATGAATATCGGAGCAAAGAACGTAAGCAGAAAATGCGAATCCTGAGTTCTGCTCAGCTATATCTAGTCAAAGCTTGCCCTTCTCTAGAAAAAAAACTCACTATTTCTGTGCATGACGAGGCTAATATAGTAGGGAACTTTTTGGGAGACATACCATAAATGCTTTCACAAGAAAATGAAAGATGAGGAGCTCTTGAAGTCAATACGGTTCCTAAAAAGTTAAGGACTGTGTCTTTCGAAATTTTTGGGCTTCTTCAGGCTCTTTGGTCGACCGTGTGAAAGTTTGATCGATGAATTTCAGTATTTCGGTTACGCATTTCCCTCATGGGGCTGTGAGAGGAACGGTAATGGTTTTTCAATCGAGCAGGAGATTTTTTTTTTTTTTTTTGGTCGGATAATCGAGCAGTAGATTGGTGCCTGTAAATAGGGGCATTGGAAAGCCTCGGATGGAAGCTGAGACTTCAAAGATAGAGAGAAAAAGCGAGAGCTGGCTTGTCCGTTGTTGAAAGTGCGTTCGTATAAACTTGTTTGCTCTATAGGCGTTATTGTGTGTAGTGCGAGAAAAGCAATTGTAATAGTAAGTGAGAAATTTTATTATCCATAAATAATGTGTGTAATAGTTTGGGTGACAAATATTTTATTAATGTGTTATATCTGTACCTCATTTTTCATATATGTATGTCCCAAGTCCTTGACTATAATTTTCTCATGTCACCACCATCATGCTTTTGTATCTAGCAACAATGACTCATAAGGGACATACATTTTTCAAACGAATTTAACTCCAACGGAACCATTAACAACCTCATTTTCTAATGTGCAATGCTCATTGCTCAATCACAATGCTTCATTGACTACCAGTCGAGCCATTTTTGAAACCTTTTCGGCCCATTGGGTGAGGGCATTGCCCAGCTTGCCCTTTGCTTCCAATTGAACTATTTTCTGGGGGAAATGCCCTCGTGTCGTGCTTGGAAGTATTTTCAGGTATCGGTGATATTATGTGTTTTATCAATAATGTAAGATTTTTCACAAGGTTCGGGCATTAAGTGGGGTTATTCTTCTCGAGCTCCATTGCATGATCATTTTGAGGAAAGCATTGTGTGAGATTTTCACAGGGGTCCGACTCGATGGTAATGACATATCATATCCTTAATGAAGTTGAGCACCCACTATGTATTTATTGTTAAGATGGAATGTTCAAAACTTTTCAAGCACTTGACAAGATGTCATTCGTATAACAATGTCCATATCCCGCGCATGCTGATCGATTTCCAAGCAAACGAATCCATTGACAATAGCAAAGCTTCATTTTCGATGGGTTAAAGTCATTTCTAGAAAGTCTTATAGCTACTTCAACGAGAGTGCTTCGATCCTGAAGCAGTTAGCTCCAAGTGGCGTGCTATCCAATTCTCTCTGTCTTTCCCTGCATCTATTGAGTTTTTGGACTTTAGAACAGAGCGCGCCAGACTCATGAAGATGAGTAGGTTCATTAATTTATTGACCGTATAAAAGGAAAGAGTAGCTTCCAATGCCACTTTCACCTTCACCTAGTCCCACTTTCTACTCTCTTTTTCATCTTCTTTTTTAACTTTTTTACGTAATTTTCCTTAATATTTACACTGAAAAAACTTACTTCTTATGTAAGTGACAACCATCGACAGAAGAAAGAAGAATATTGTGCTTATGAATGAGGTGCTAATTAGGATCTTATGGGAAAACTATTAACCAGTAGAGCCAAAATCTCGATATTCATGAAAATTACTATCCTTCAAGAAAAAGTTACTAACTATGGTTACACCCGATATAATAGACATTTCCAGGTGGTAACCTAGTTGGTCATTTCCACAGTCCTTTCGTGTTTAGTAGGTTGGAACTACCAATTCCGTTCTGCTGCAGTGGCACCTCTAACAAAGTATTCTGATCTGATTAAGCAATAGTTCAAGAAAAGATGGACATTCATGGATCCAGATCAGCTCTCAAACGTCCCAGGAGTGAAGCACCTGTTCTCATTACTATGACAGACAGCTCCCGTTCATAAAGCTCAACGCATTGCAATCAATTTAAAGAACGCCCCTGTTGCACCATATCCCATATATTTGGTTGGGATATCACACCATTGCCAAAATTATAGCGAAGCTCCTGGTCATTTAAAGCATCAGGGGCATGAGAAATTGTCATCACCAAGGGAAGAATGAACAGAATGATGCAAAATCAATACGTAAAGACACTGGCTGATGGTATGAACACGTGAGATGGATAGTGGCATGATGAAAAACAAGAAAGAGCGCAACATGACTCTTACCAGATTTTCCACCGTACAGTATATTATTTTTTACAGGATCAAGGCCACAAATCCACCATCAGATTGAGCAATCTATGTATTAGCATTTCATTGACAAAGAAAGTTGAATATAGATCCATGGAAATTCATCATCTCAGCATCAGTGTCCTGGATTTGAGAAAAGTAAAAATCTTATGACAGTGCCTCCACTGGCTTATTAATCCATGACAGAATAAGTGGACATAAGCTACTAAAAATGCAATCACAACCACAAATACATGAGTAGTTGCCATGATTAATCAATTGTTATAAGTGTTATTCCACATTGGTTGAATAAAGGGTTTCAACAGGGGTCATATAGAAGCAATCTCCCTATAACAAATAGCTAAAGCTTTTGGGTGGAACTTTTCCTCACAAGTGACGGAGTTCTTTTTTATTATGCATGAATGAATGAAAAAAACACATAATAAACATCCTGTGTTCTAGGAAACAAACCTTAATAGAACTTGAGGTAATACTCTGTTTGCATAATTCATATCATGTCAAGGATGAAGAGTCTTTCTTGAGACTGACGACGTATAATGACATGCAATGTACTTTGAAGGCATTCTTATCTATTTTCATTCCCACCAGGATCACAAGCCAGATGATGCTGAAGCATTTCATTCACTTAGTCGACCAATTTCCCTGAGATTAATCGAAATAAGACACAAAACAATAAGACATTGACACAACCGCATGCCAAACTGAAATTACTAATGTGAAGTAGTACTCTTAACTGAATATGGTACTTTACCTGCCATATATACAATTACTAGGAAATATGGATGATCTTCAGAATCAGATCTCTGTCGTGCTGCTGTCATGCAAATATTCTTCATAATTCTACATGGGGCATATGTGTTCTCCATCATTCTGGTATTCTCTTTGCATGAATGATAATAAAAGAACATGATTTCTCTCATAAGGATTCAGAGATATGCATCCAGCTATTGTGAAAATGATAATAAAAGAACATGACTAATATCTTCCAAGTCAATTTGCACTCCTAATATTGCCAATGAGCTATTCGTATGTCAAGATTACGTTGTAGTTGGAAGTCCTTGCTTCTGATGCAGTATCAATTAAGCTCTACACAGAAGTAAAAATCAAATGCACAGCTCTTCCCATTTCATTTCAGTGTCATATACAGCTGGGTGATACCCAAGCTATGAAGATTTTTTGTCCCCGCATCAACCTTGCCAAAAATGGTGCACATTTCTAGCTGAAACCACAACTGATTATTGCAGGAGTGGATTTCCAATTCCGTTCAGTGGCAGCTGCAACAAAACATTCTGATTTGAAGAGTAGTTCAAGAAAAGATGGCATTTAGCAATCTAGATCAACTATCAAACATTCAAGGACTGAAGCAAATCATCCGTCTAGCTCCCCATGGATTAATTGTCGTCTTTATCCAAAAGACATGGAAGCAACGCAGTTGATTTACGGACGATCTCCATGCCTTTGTTTTGGATCTGACACTGTCAGCCACAATGCAGTGAACATCCTCTGCTCATTTAAAGCTTCTGAGGCATAGACATTGTCACACCCAAACGATGACCAAACTGAAGGAAGAAATTGCAAATGATATAAAGGTAAGAATTTGCAAGATGATTAATAAAGGCATGAATAAACAAGGAAAGAGTGACTACATGATTTCTACTGGGTTTTCTACCTTTGATAATAATCCTTTTAGCATGATGAAATCCATCCATCTTGTCTTCAGAGAGAGCAATCTTCATATTGGCATATTAAGTGATGAACAAAGTTTGATATAGATCCATGGAGATTCATCATCTTGACATTAATGTCCTGGCTTTGAGAAAATGTAAAACTCGTTGCTGGGTACCTTCACTGCCTACTTCTATGACGAAATAACGAATTACTAAAATGCAACCAATAATCACTTATGCATAACCAGTTTCCAGAATCCATCAGATAGTGAACTTTCTTGCTGCATTCTTTTGCATAAAGGGACAAACCCATAACGCAATAAAACCAATTTTAATAGAACTTGCAGATAAGTATTACTGTATTTACAGAAGCGCAGATTGATACCATTTCGAGGATGAAGAATGTCCTACCATTTGGCAGAAGAAATGTAATTTACTTTTGGAGGCATTCTGACCTTTTTATTCATATCACGATCATGAACTAGATAACAGTGAAGCATTGCATTTACTTGCTCGAATAACTTCTCCTAGTTCTGGGAATTGAGACGGAAAATAATAGCATGTCCAGGAAAAGCCCCATTCAAACTGAAAGTACTAATGAAAGCAGGTGATCTCAACAGAAAAACAACAATTTACTTACTATGTTTATGTTCAGTGGGAGACTTCAGCGATCTCCAGAATGAGATCTTCGCCATGCTGCCATAATTTGAATCTTCTTCATAATTCCGTCATGCAGTGCAGTGTTTCAACTCAATTCTTTTTGGGGCCGCTCACATTTTATTGTATCTATTACTACCAAATTTTAAATCTGACTTTATCCATGAACCTCTGTTAGCTTCTTGCTGTTTTTTCCCCTAGAATCATGACCTGTCGTATGCTAAAAAGTCTGGTAATATTGTGAGTGAATCACATCCATTTCTATCAAAGTGTTCCAGGGATTCTATCTTATCATGGCAGCGAATTTCAACTAACCTTTCACAATTATTAACAATCAATCGCTTCAAATGCCCCGATTTTGAAAGGTCCAGTCGTCGAATGTGCTTGCGTGCAGAGATATTCAACACTTCCAGGGATTTTAAGTGGCTAGTGCCTTGTAACTCATAGAGATTATCTGCCTCTCCATCATAGCTTCGCAGGTCTAAGTTTGTCCACAAATCCAAATCTTCAAAGTCGTTGAGGTTGGGCAACTCTCTGCTAGTAGATAAGTCCAACTTTGTTAGGGATTCTAAAGCTTCTAGGCCATTGAATTCTATGAGCCCATAGCATTGCAGAAGCTCTAATTCCATCAAGGATCTCAAATTCGAAAGATTTGGCAACATTTTCAACTTAGGACATTTCCAAACACGAAGATTGCGTATGTTAGAGGGAAGCTCTGGGATACTTTCAAGAAACATGCAACAGTGAAGGGTGACCTTCTTTAGATGACTTAGGTGAGAAAGCGATGGAAGCGTGTTGCTCTGACAGGTGAGCTGCAGGGATGATAAGCCAGAAGGAGGGTCTGGCAGTGACTTAAGCTCACTACAGTAAAGTAAATCAAGGTAGTTGAGACTAGAAAGCTCACGGAAGTTTTCTGGCAAGTGAGAAATTTTTGCTTTACCTAAACATATAGTCTGTAAAGAAGACAATCCGCCTATATCACCAAGAATTTGTCCTTCCAGTTTATGGCAGCCTGAGGCATCTAACTCTTGGAGGCTTTCCAATTTTCCAATAGTGCTCGGTAACTTTTCCATCTCACTATGAGGAATCCTCAGAATTTTCAAGTTCTTCAATTTCTCAATGGATTCGGGCAATTCCTTAATTCTTGTATACGACAAGTCCAGCTCAACCAGCTTTTTTAACTTCCCAATTGAAGAGGGGATCTGTTTCCACCTGTAGCAGCCCACTAAATACAAGCGCTGCAATTCCCCAAGAGCCTTGAAGGAGCAAAGTTCTTGTAATGTTTTACAGGTGGTCAAGTTCAGGGTTGACAAATTCACCAGACAGCTTATTGAGCTGTCAATCTGACTCAGCAAACCACAACCAACAGCACTAAGCATCTTCAGCTTCTTCAGAGATCCTATCCATGAAGGGATTTTTTAATATCAGTCTCGTCTATGAGAAGTTCTTCTAATTCTTTTAGTTGACCCAGTTCTGCAGGTAACTTCGTCAGACTCACACAGTACCTCAAGTTCAAGGAAACAAGGTTCTTAACATCCCCAATCGAAGGGTCAATTTGCTTCAGATTTCGACAATATTCCAGGATCAGCATCTCTAAACTTTTAAATGCAGAGAGTTTAGGGGTGGTCTTCAGATTGGAGCATGATGAGAGATTGAGCACTTTCAGTCTCTCCATCTATAAGAAAGAAAAATATTCCAAGATAAGCTGTTGGTTTAACATCAAATTTAACAAAAGAGAAAGCGTTTCTCATCTTTACCTTGATTGAACCCAATCCTTCCCAATTTTCATGAATATTACCACCTGATAAATCAAATACGAGTAAGTTCTCCAAATGAACACTGGTTGCCTTGAATGAGTAAGGACAGCTCTCCCACTTTAGCCATCTTAATTCACAAAGCAATTCCTCCGGATGTCCAGCAAAATCCAGAGGATTCATATTAACTAACGTCAGTTTAGGCAATCTTTTAAAGCTCTCTTGCTCCATGAACTTGCTTGAGCCATCTTTGTCCAGACGTAGTGCCTCAATATATTCATTTCCCTACAACAAAAAACTGAAGTTTGTAAATATCACCACAAGGCATTCCCCAATCTTGACATGAACAGACTGTCATTAAACTAGAAATAACATACCGCCCATGAACAAACTGTCATTAAACTAGAAATAACATACCACCCAACCACCTTTCAGTATATATTTGCATGTTATTGTTGCCAATGCATTTTCCCTATAAAAAATATATGTGATCTTTTTCTAATAACAAAATCGGGTAATAGGGCCAGAAGTGGGCTGTTTTCTCAAATAAGGCATAAAGTGGGACCATTTTTCAAATAGTGGCCATTTTCTTCTTCCTTCAACATCTGTCCTGAGGTACTCCAGTGCCCGATCTCACTTGACGCCATGAAGTCACCGGTGGCATTTGTACCGGCACCACCTACCACTGCTCCTCTATCTAGCACTGGCTTGACAATGTCAACAGCTGTTCACTCTCTTCTCAAAAAGTATAGCATACATTTTGAAACAAAATCCACTTTGAGATTTTGGCATCTCCAAAAGTTTAGCAACTCTAAAGCATGAAAACTCATTTCCTCTCCATTCATAATATATTATTGATTTTGGCACATGGCAGAATGGAAAAGAGAATCTTTGGTTGTTGTTTCCTTGATAAAGAAGGAAATGAAGTCTATCCTCTTCTCAATGTAATGCACGAAAAAATCATGGATTAATCTACATAGACATTTTCTCTAGAAATGCAACCCTTGGTCTATTTATTTCTTTTTCAATATGCTATTATTTTTTCTATGTAAACCAAGCAGTCCATTTTTGTTTCATTAAAAAGAGAACAGTCTCTCAAATTAAAACTGTTAGAATATTTAAATATTAAATCATGCATTCACCTAATAACCTGAACTTTTAAAACAGTTAACAGTAGTCTCACAAATTTCCAAAAATGGTATTGGAGCAAGAGGTTAGGAGTTTAAATCTTTCTAGTTCCTATTTGCATTTTCAATTACATATTCCATGCAAGTCCAACCTTTATGCGAGAGGAGTGTTAGAATATTTAAATAATAAATCATGCATTCATCTAATAGCTTAAGTTTTTAGAACAATTGGTAGCGGTCCCACGAATTTCGTACAAAAACAATAATTGTATGAGGGACTACAACAAGAAAACTTACTTGGGAGAGGCCAAAAGTAGAAATAATTGTTACCTTGCTTCCTAGAACTGCCATAGCTTCCTTGTCCCATAGTCTGCTACAATTGCAAGGCTTCTTATCTGCTGGACAGGCGATACTTCTACCTAGATCTCTCAATTGATCATGCATTATCAACTCATTGTTATCATTATACTTTATTAACGAACGTACAAACATTTTTGCCAATCCAGAAATTGGGAAAAACTTGAGATCATCCCACAAGTAGGAGGCAATTCTTTTGTCGGTTCCAATGAAAAAACATGCTATATCTAAAAACATCTGTTGTTCCTCATGTTCTAATGCATCATAACTCATCCTCAACTTTTGTTGTACTGTTGTATTGGGCGCGTTCCTCAATTTCTCCAGCATCTGTTTCCACACTCTTTGATCTTCTTTACCTTTGAGAAGTGAACCCATAACCATGAGAACTAAGGGAAGCCCTCCTGTGGCAGCAACAATTTCATGAGAAAGGGTTGCCAGATCTTCTGGAGGTGGTTTCCCTCCAAATGCATGTCTGCTAAACAGAAGCAAAGAGTCTTCCCTATTCAATTCTTTGACTTCATACCCATATTTAGACTCCAACATGGCTTTATCTCGACTTGTAATAATGATTCTACTTCCTGCCTTATAACTACAACCACCGATCAAACTATCCAGATGATCCTTGCAATCCACGTCATCAAGAAGAAGAAGTACCTTCTTTCCTTTACAACTAGTCTGGATTGAACGAAGTCCAGTATGAGAATCAAGCACTCGATAGTCATGAAATTTTAGTATGTCCGAGATTAGTTGAGATTGAACATGCTCAATGCCCTTGCTATTAATTGTTTCTCTAATATCCTTGAGAAAGCTGTGGCACGTAAACTTGTCAACAAGTTCGTTATAGATGACCCTAGCAAGAGTTGTCTTTCCAATACCGCTCATCCCATAAATCCCAATAATTCGAGTGTCCGGGTAAGCAGTATCCACCAATTTCCTAACCTCAGCGACTTGATCATCAATTCCAACCAAGTCCATGGGAAGAGATGGTGGAAAATCATCTTGCCGCTGGCGCATAATTATTTCTACTAGATCTTTAACTAATTCACCTTCGCGCCTGTCAAACAACTCAATAGACGAGAACTCATCAGTAGCTCCACAAAACAAGGATTAAGGATGATAAATAGAAAAATTCATCTGCTGACAACAATCTGTTAAAAGAAGGCAAACGACGTACCCGCCAGCAAATTTCTCTGATTCAAATATTCTAGAATCAACTGCTTTTCTGAGAGCTACCGGCCCTTGTTGCTTGACATCCTCATTAAAATGGTGCTCCTGGGATCGGAAGGCCTCTCCAAAGCTACCCCCTAGGTGTCGCACATCCTTGGGTTTCACCTTGTAAAGCACGGGCAAGACTATTTGCCCTCTGCTTTCCTTGCACTCCATTATATGAATGAGCTCACGGAGACACCATTCGCTAGCAGCATAATTTTCCGAGATGACTGGGATTGAAACCTTAGAGTGCTCAATTGCACTGAGAAGGTTCTCAGCAATGCCCTCGCCGAAGGGGAGATTCTCATCATCTCCGAACGCGCAGTTTGGATGGAACGGCAGGCTCATATCTCGGAGTCTATTGTAGAGGTGATCGACGAAGCCATTGCGAGTATCAGGACCTCTAAAGCTCAGGAATACGTGGTAACTGTTTCCAGTCACAAAGGTGGACGAATCAGATGGCCCAGAATTCGTGTCGGACACCGACAGCACGTTGATCTTCTCCAATGAGTCCGAAGAGGGAAGAAGAAGAGTCTCTTCCCTCTCGCACTCCTCCGATTGTAATTCAAACGATTCTTCAAGGAGGTCGGGTGTTGGTCGCTTCGAAATGGTCGGATTCGAAGTTTCGGCGAGTTCAGCTCGCTTGAGTTGTCGTGTCGAGCGATGACCTTCCATTGCAGTGCACGGCACGACTCTCTCTCTCTCTCTCTCTCTCTGAGGCTCAACTTTTGGGGATAATTTTGAGCGAGAAATGAAAACTACTTCTGCACCACATTTGAAGCGCCGCTGGTATAAGAGGAAGAAGGGAAAGCCGAAGGCGAGACCCGATTATTCGGATTATTTAATGGACATTTTAACCTCTCCAAATACTTTTGTAGTTTTATATTCCATATATTCGAACGGAGAAACTGGAGACGAACTTTGAGGACTTTTTCTTTTTCGGTCGGTTAACTTTGTTGAAGTTTGCGTCATGCGCGCGCTCGGTAATTGACCAAAAATAATTTACCAACCTAGCGCTCAGCTTTCTTTTTTTTTTGGTGAAGAGCGCTCAGCTTTATTAATGATTCTTCCATTCGATAATTAAAAGTACTCACGATAATTATTTTATTTTTAGATAAATTTATTTTTCAATTCTCGGAGATAAATTTGAATAAAAATCTATTTAGTAACATAAATTTTTTTGTATTCTAGAATAAATTTTTAATCTAGAAATAGGTAGGAAACCAAAATAAGATGTAAAAATTTATTTTCTTCCCGCCGCCGATCGCCCGCCGATTGCCTAAAATGGAGAAATTTTATATTATTATTAAACATATTTATGTTCCAAAAACTGAAATTTTATATTACTATCAAACACATATATTAGTCCGACACTTATCTAGAAAATGGAAATATAAAAATCAATTTCTAGTCATAAATTATATTCACAAACAAAATGGTTATCATTTGTATCATAAGTAACCTTTTTATTCACCTCTAGCAGTCTTTCTCTCTGTGCGTGCTTAGCCATTGCCTTCTTGAAACATTTGCGTTCTTACATCTTTTCTTTAAACTTTTGGCCTAAATGTTCTTAGTGAGTTTGGTTTTTGCACTTTTGATAGTAGATAATATATTACAGAGATATACAGTTTAATTACGGGACCTCAGGTTCCAACTGGTTAAAAAAAAAAATTCGAGCCAATTTGCAATATATTAAAGGAAGTAAATAGCACAAAATATGGCATGGTCTAGAAATTAAAGGACAAGGGAGAAAACATGAAGGAAAGTGATTTAAGTGTCAATAAGGGAGAGGGCCACAAGCCAACTTCAGGCTCCCTGTACATTCGCCAAAATGCTAAATTATAATTACCACATGATGCTTCCCCCTTTATTCAGGCTATGCCTCCGATAGTCGGATTAGAAAGATGGACATTACGCATATTTAATCTTAGTTTAGTTTGCATACCCATAACTTGAACAAAGATATGATTAGAGGAAAATTTCTACAATATTCAGCCAGGTCGTTATTAATTGCAACAACATTGCTTAACAATAGAGGTGTTAAATGGGTTGTACAATCCATTTATTGACCCATTTATGGTTAAAGGGGTCATTAATGGGTCAAGCTTTATTTCATAAAACACTTATAATGGGTTTTAATGGGTCAAGACTAAGATATATGGATTTTAAATGAGTCAGCTCTCGTTTATAACCCATTTATCAACTCATTAAAAATGAATCTATTTATTTTCACTCAAAACTAGAGGTGTTAAATGGGTTGTGCAATAAATGGGTTGTGCAACCCATTTATGGACCCATTTATGGTTAAATGGGTCATTAATGGGTCAAGCTTAATTTCATAAAGCACTTATAATGGGTTTTAATTGGTCAAAACTAAGATATATGGGTTTTAAATGGGTCGGCTTTCGACCGTTTATGACCCATTTATCAACCCATTAAAAATGAACCAATTTATTTTCACTCAAAACCTCACTATCTCTCTCTCTCTTCTCTTTAACTTTATAATTTTTTTTTTTATAAAATCGAAATTATAATTATTTTTTCTTCTTCTTTTTTTCTTTTTCTTCCTCCGCCGGCACACGCGAGCAATGGCTGCGGCCATTAAGTGAGCCTCGAGCTCACCGAATCTCGGCGAGACACGAACTCGCCGGCGGCGTCGGGCGGGCTCCGGCCTCGCCCGGATTTGGTGAGGGGCGAGCTTGAGCTCGCCCAACGTCGGCGAGCCTTGAGCTCGCTAGATCCGGTGAGACGGAGGCCTCACCGATGTCCGCCGAGGCTTGAGCCTCGTTGATTGAGCGAGACTCTAACTCGCCGGCATCGGGCAAGGCTCCGGCCTCGCTAGATCCTATGAGGAGCGGACTTGAGCTTGCCGGTGTCGTCAAGTCAAGTGAGCCAGCTCGCCCGTGGCCGATCGCCGGCTATCGTCATGGCGGCGGCCGGCCAAAGAAGAGGAAGAAGAAAAAAGAAAAAGAGAAAGAAAATTAAAAAATAATTAAAATTTTAATTTTTAAAAATAAAAAAATTATTATTATTATTATTTTAAAATTATAAAAATTATCCATTAAATTTGTATTGTATAAAATCATGTTATCAATACCATTTAATATATATATAAGCTTTTTAGGCTTCATTAAATGAGTCGGGTACGGATGTTGGGTATGGGTCAAAAAACTTGCACTACAATAAATGAGTCATAAACGAGTTAAATGGGTCGATTTGGGTCGGACCATTTATGACCCCACCCAAACCCGACTCGACCCACCCGTTTAATAGGTCTACTTAACAATGAGGAAAGTCACTTCAAATTAAAGAAACTGTGATGACAATGTTAAGTTCTATGCATTTGGAGAAAACGTGCAACCCCATTCTTACATTTTAGGGAAAAATTCGTTTTACTTTCCTTGACTTTGTAGTCGGTGCATGTAAGATCTTAATTTTTTTTTTTTAAAAGAAATTGCTTTTGCTTAATACCGTTAACCTTTTCTTTAAGGGGTACTTAAGTTATGTATCCTATATAATCTAAAACCCTTTGCCGAATGATATGCACCCTATATTAAAAGATAGATTCTTTGTATGGTGAGCATTTTACTGGGTGATTAATTGCTCATATGATGCTATGCTATTTTGTAGCGTTTGTGTTGCCATCAAAGTGTTCAACTTTATATTTAGGAGAGGGGTTCAAGAGAATCAGCAGAATTTGCGACGAAATCGGTTCAAGATGGGCATTAGAGGTGATAGAAAAATCTATAGGCTCCAAACTTCAGAACTAGCAAGTGCAGAGCAGTTTCCAGGATCTGGGGTGCTAACTATCCTATACCCAATATGTATCTTATATCTTATATCTTCTATAGGATGTCTTGTAGAAAGATACATGCTACAAAATAAATTAATTAAATATTTATTAACTACTTAATTGTTCGTGAATTTATTTAGATTTTCGTAATTAATTTCGTGAAAAACCTTAGCTAGTTAGGACGCGTTTGGTAACGCTTATAATCCAAGAACAATTTATGATTATAAATGATTCTTTTCAATTTTGTTCTCGAAAACAATTTATAAGCATTTTAAACCGTTTAATAACGACCAAAATTTCAATTCCCGGAATAGAATTGTGTTTGGTACCGTACTTAAAATTTCTACTCCAAATAATTTTCTTTTAATTTTAAAATTATTTTATTAATTTTCCTTTTTCTTCTTTCTTTCTCCTATTGTTCTTCTTCAAGTGGCCGTTTGCCATTCGTCATCCACGTCCCACCGCCGTTTGCCAACGATTAGCGCGGTGGCGGTGGCGGCGGACGACAATTGTGGCGGTGGCGATGAAGAAGAAGAAAATGGTCCAAAAAAAAAAAGATATAACCTTTACCAAAAAAAAAGAAGAACAAGAAAATGGAAGAAGAACAAGAAAAAGAAATAAAAATAGAAAATATTGGTTTGATTCTAGAATTGTTCTCGGGAACGAGAATCAATTTCTTCTTTTTTTCTCGTTCTAAATTTACTTTGGAACAAAAAATAAAATTTGTTCCAAAGAACAAAATTTTCCCAAACACATTTTTGTTCCAATCTATTTTCGGAAACAAAAGATTAGAAATCGGCACTATTTGGTCGGTTATTAAACAGGCCCTTAGCAATCTTTAGGTCCCCCAAAAAAGCACTCCCTCTCTTATATTAACATATGTGTAATTTTTTAAGGAAATGCATTTATTTCTTCATGGTTCAAGTTTTGCAGTTACATTTTTCGACTATGAAATTGTGGATAGAATGTATGTAATCATATACTTAAGAGAAGTTTTGCATGGTTCAAGTTTTGCAGTTACATTCTTCATATCAAATGTGTTGATGTGCATTTGTGAGAGTGCGAGATAAGAGAAGTTTCACATTAAAGATATAGTAAATTTTAATTGGTTGATTAGTTATTGGCTTAAGTTTAAGTTTTGAATGAAGACGAATTGAATATGTTAATGGGCTGGACTTGACCTCAGTATGTGTTAATGGATAAATTGCACAGGGAGGTTTAATTTCTTCGTCCATATTGGATTAAGTTTTAATAGAAGCGTAATTATGTCATACTTGGGCTCCACCTCACTTTTTTTTAATAACTTGAAAGACCCAAAACTGATACACTTATGGCAAATTTACCATAAGCTATTTTTTTTACTATGAAAAATCTCAAACTAGCATTCTTGTGACAAATTTACCCCTGATTGACCATAAAAAAAAAAAAATCATAAATTAGTACTTTTATGACAAATTTACCCAAAACTAATTTATTCAACTACAGAAAACCAAAAACTGATAAATTTGTGACAAATATACCCTTCGCTAAATTGTATTAATACTACAAAAAATCACAAAAATTGTAAACGAAATGTAAAATTCCAAATTAACTATCACGTCTCATTTAACTTAATAATTTGATAGTAAAATTTAATGAAAATTTACATATGGTAAAATTTGTCGTAAGTTCTGGAGTTTGAAGTAAATTTGTCAAAAGTATATCGGTTTGAGAGTTTTGATAGTCAAAAAATAATTTGAGGTAAATTTATCCATTTATGATTTTTTGGATATTAATCATTTTTGAAAAAAAGAAAGATATTTTATTGTCGGTACCGAGGGGACCATTGTTACTTTTTGCCTATATCGGTCCCAACGACTCTTTTCTTTTTAGAGTCCGTAAAGCCTTTCATTTCGGTGTCAAAGGGGTTGCGTGCAGCTTTTCCCTTTACTTTTGAAAAGTAAAGGGAAAAGCTTAAAGGCACCGACACGTTTCCCGAATCGTCCGCTTGAGTTCCCTCCGCATAGCCCTTTATTCCTTTAATTCAAGTCATGTGCAGCGCGGGCACTACAGGATGGAGAAATTCATTTTGAAACATTGAATTACTTACCTGAATTCTCGTCTTCAACGGAAACAATTATTAAAAAATCTATTGTAGAATTAATGCCGAAAAATACCGAATCTTCCAATATAAGTCAATGTAAAATTTTTAAAAAATAAAGAACAATAAAGTATAATAAAGGTTTATATGATTTGATTGGAATATCGATATGTATATAATTACACTAAAAGTAAAATGTAAATAAGTCTTAAAATTTTCAAAAATGCAATTCAATATTTAAACTTGTTACGAAAGTGTAATCAAGTTCTAAAAATTTTAAAAAGTATAAATGAGTCCTAAGAGAAATGTGGCAACTTTTAGACTTGGATTGTACATTTTGAAAATTGTAGGAATTAATTGTACTTTTATTACAATTTTTAAGACTGGATTGCACTTTTTGAAAATTGTGGCAATCGATTGCACTTTTTTGACAACTTTTAAGATTTGATTGTATTTTTTGAAAGTTATAGGAATTGATTGTATTTTCTTGATAATTTTTAAGACTTAATTGTATTTTTTGAAAATTTTAAAACCCAATTATATTTTCTTGACAAGTTTTAGAATTTTTAATACATTTATCCTTTAAATTATTTGTTCGAATTCTTGTCTTCAATGGAAACAATTATTAAAAAATCAACGCGGAAAAATATCAGATCTTCCAATCTAAGTCAATTTCAAATCACAGAGAAATAAACAAGTGACAATAAAAGAAAACAAAGGTTTATGTGATTTAGTTTGAATATCAATACCTATATAAGCTAAAAACATATAATCCAATATAATGGGGGTCACAATTGCTCACACATTCTAATGTTAATCACATCTAGATTAGGTCTAATTCTAAAATATCTATAAATAAATAACTCAATTGAATATAAAGTTCATGGCATAAGATTCACCGTGTTTAGAGCTCCTCCGCGCGATTAAGGAGAGCGTGATTGCATTGTCCTCTTTCCTCCTTTGCGCTCATCCTCCATCATGTGGCGCTTTTCACTGCGCGACTCTCGGGTAAACAAACCAATGTGCGGCTGTTTGAGGGAAAAAGAACCCAGAACATGAAACCCTTCTTTTAACTTTTCTTCATTTGATTATCCTCTGGGACCCACTTTGTGTCTTCTCTTTGTACGACCACAAGCCTTTCACTTTTTTCCAAAGACAATCCACCTGTTAATATATTTATCAATGTTGAGCATATGAATTCAACGTTTTACTTGTAACTTTCTATAGGATTATCTCATACTTTATTTAATGATAAAGTTGGGATTTTACACTTTAGACATTAATTATTCTTAATTTTGTACCTTACATATACCACACAAAAAAAAGGCTTCGCTTTTCCTTTCCAACAATTAAAAAAATAGCACACAAAGTCCTCTAACCAAAAAAACCGAAGATCCAAAATACGTGCGTGCGGCCTTCGTTGGATAATTAGAGAAATTCTGACCCAAATAGAAAACTGAATTTCTTGACATTTCTTGTATGGACTCAAATTTGAGGTACAATTTAATAAAATTGATAATTAATAATATATGCTAATGATAAGTCTAATAGTAGGCAACTATTTGGGATGCTTTCACACGAAAATGAAGACGAGGAATTCTTGAAGTCATACGTGAAGCTATGTTTCTTTATTAAAGGTTGTGTCTTTCGAGGTTCGCGGGCTTCAAACTTTTGTGGCTGAACGTGGGAATTTTTTTCAAGAATTTTGCCTTCACATTTGCTCTCATGGAGCTGTAAGCGAACCGGCAGTAGTCCTTAAATGAGCTGTAAGCGAAGCAGCAGTAGTCCTTAAATGAGCAGTAGATTGAAGCATATAAATGAGGCATTGGAAAGCCTTGAAAAGCAAGCTCAAAGAGCTTCACAAATTAAAAGAGAAACAGAGAGTTTACTCGTTGCGAGGGAAAGAAATTAAAGAGTCGAGCGTTCGTTTGTATGAGCTAAATTGGTCCAAATGTTTTGTGCGTGGCGGGCAAAAAATTAATGATAATTGTAAAAAGCATTTTTTGGTCGAAATTGTAAAATTATAAGTTTTTTTTTCTTTTCTTCGAAAGACGAGAAAGTGAATTTTTTTTTTTGGTCGAAGAGAAAGTGGACTCATCTTTTGACGAAGGGGCGGAAAAAACTGTCTCTTCCGTCCCCACCACTCTCTCTCTCTCTCCCTTTTCTCCAAGGCTATGGACCTACTCTTTTGGCGTCGGCGGAAGCACGCTGGTCGCCTACAGCTGTTCAAAGGTGAACAAAAAGCTTAAATAACCCGCGTTCACCGAATGAAAAGCGAGTCGCCCGCGCGGCAAAGATTCTCTGTGCGGCCGATTTGCTGCGCAATCAAAAAGAAAAATAAAAGGTAAAAATAAAAGAAATTTTTCAAACGCAAGATTTTATCCCTCCCATCTTAAATTAAAGTTACGTCTAACCAATAATTTCACTATAATTAGCATGTTACATTTTTCTATCACATCCTTTAATTTACGAGAGAAATATATATATATATATATATATATATATATAACATATATATCCAATAATTATCAATGAGTTAAATAACTAATAAAATATAAGCTCAAATGTTGTGAAGGGAATTATCCCTATTCCATGTCATCTTGTTGAGAAGAATATGAATCACACCTCAACATATTTTTCTAATTTTAGTTCGGTGCAACGAGCACATTCTAGAATCTCTTGTAAATTAATTGATAAAAATCAACATCTACTTTGTTTATAGTAAGGCTAAAAAGAGGAAACTATTTGGGAGACATAAAATAATTGCCTTCACGAGAAAATGAGGGTGAGGAGCTCTTGAAGTCATACGTGAAGCTTCAGGTCAAGGGTTGTGTCTTTCGAAGAGTTTTGTAGATGAATGCGGGAATGCTCACTGCTCAAAGTTGTTCCATCAAGAAGTGTCGATGAAATACCTCTCAAAGTATGAATTGATGAGTAAATTGACAAAGAGTGTGTCGCGACCAAATTTTCGGGTGTGAACCACTTAAGGTTTGGCTAATAGATTGTTAAGTTTTGACTTAACTTCCGGGCTTCTAAGCCCATACCAGTCGCGACTTAGGTTTAAATTCTTAACATGCAGATAGATTTTATTTAGAAGTCACCACTAATCTATTTTTGGTGGGTCGATTAGAAACCTAAGTAAAGTAACGGGAGTTTTACTTTACTCTTACGAATAAGAGATTTTGAGTTCGGAGACTTGGTTACGTTAGATTTCTCTAACGCCTTTTCGATACATTTTCTTTTTTATTTTGAAAAATGCTTGACAAACAGTTTGAATAAATTTTAATTTACTTTTCTAACATGTGAGGTGAGTAAACCACCAATTTAACATCTAAGAAAGCAATTAAATAATGCAGAACTTACCTAAAAGCAACGAAAGCATCTACAATGTTAAAGTAAAATCCACATCAACAATCCTATATATGGTTCTAATTAACAAACAATTACTCAATTTTTGTTTTCTCTTTTTCAACAAAAAGACGGTCCATATGCAATGCTTTTAATTTAATATGAAATGATATGGCATGACAATATGTCTTAAACTATATAAATGAGTAAAAAAAACTAATGATTTCTTAATGAACATGCAATAATTAAATATGCAATCTAAATTAACCCTAGTGACTTAATTCTAATGACGTGTGATGTAATGTAATGACGTACAAAATTATTTTAACTAAAATAACATGCAACATACAATTTAATATGCGAGCTATATGTCACGCCACATTTATTAAATGACCTAATCTAATGACAGGTAATTTCTAATTTAATGAACCTAATAACAACCTCTAAGTGACGTGCATTCCATGAATCTAATCTTATATGACATGCAAATGACATTTTTTTATTTCCCTACCAAAAATATGGCGATCTATCTAAGAGAGATTATCTATCTATAATTGATAAACATACAATCCTAACATGCAATGACGTGACAAGGATGCCCTAATTCTACATGATACATGCATGATGATTTTTTTTTATTTTTCTTTGTAAAAATTCGAAATTAAAATTACTGAATAATTAAACGTGCAATTCTAATTAAAAAAAAAACTAACATCCTAAATGAATGCATTTTTTTGGATTTTTATTATTTAAAAATTCGAAATAAGATTGCAATTTTAACTTTAAAACAAGAAATATTCTAAAGCAAATCTAATCCTAACTCAAATATTTTTTGGATTTTATTTTTATGAAAATAAGATTGACTCAACCAACTTGACGATAGCAAATCAAACAAAATAAAATTGATATCAAAAATTGACGAACCATATCTCATGTGAAAGAGAACGGGTTGGCAATTTTAAATTAAATAATCGAATCTGGGCTTGAGATTGGATTGTCGATTTTTGCAAGGATTGCGAGTCAAATTTCGAGCGCGAAAATCGGACTGACAACCCCCTAATCTGAGGAGCACTTTCATGTTGGAATATCAATCATATATTTAGGAACGATTTCATTAAAAAAAAAAAAGCTATAGAAGAAAATAAAAGTAAACAAAAAAAAAAAAAAAAAATACTACCTAATCCTCCTTTTCTCTTTTTTTGTTTTATTTTCCTTTTCTCTTTTCGAGCACTGCTTGCTTGGGGTCTCCAAGGGGGAGCCGGTTGATCAGTCCGGCAAGGGAACTCCGGCAGAGGTGAGCCAGCGAACCAGCGGCAGCAGAGGGATGCGGAGCACGGATCACGTGAGGGCGGACGGCCACCGGCGTCGGCTTTGCGGATGGCAACCGGCAGGCGCTCGGGCGGAGTGAACGCGGGCGGAGCAGGGGTAGAGCTCGGCGCGGCACGGTGGGCCCGGGCGGAGGAAGACTCGGGCGTCGGGGACTCGGGGCGGCGCGGCGGTCGCGGCTGGCTTCGGGGCGGCGAGCGGCGCGGGTCAGTAGGACGTCGGGGGAGCGAGCAGCGCGGGTCTGCCTGGCTTCGGGCGGAGCAGCAGCGGCGGGTCGGATGGGCGGCGGTGGTGCACGGGCGGTCGGTGCAAATGGTGCGGCGGTGAAGGAGTCGGACACCAGGGATGTGTTGCTGAAGAAGATGAACAGGAACAGTTTTCCTTCTTTTTTACTTTTTCCTTTTCTTCTCTCCTCTGCAGCCGCACACTCTCCTCTGCCTTCGTACTCTCTCTCTTTCTTTTCTTTTTACTTTTCACTTATTTTTCCCCCTTTCGACGAAGAGAACCCTCGAAAAAGCCACCCTCTACCGAAGGAAAAGAAGAGTTTTCTTTGTGCTTTTATTTTCTCCCCAAGAACAAAACGGAAGAAGCCCCCCTCTCTCGTGCTTTTCTCTCTGAATTTTTTCCCCTTCGATATGGCCGAATGTCTCAATTGCGTGGCCTCCTTCCAACCCTACATATTTTTTACCTATTTATAGGACACGGATTAGGGTTTTCAAATTTTCCAAAGAAGATTTCTTTTCGAAACGCAATATTTATTTTTCCAAACGTAATATTTACTTTTTCAATTGAAATCTTACAAAAGATAAATCCATAAAATTTCTCAGGGATACAGGCTTGGGCGATTTGCTTTCTTCGTGAGCAGCTCGACTCATCAAGTTAAAGTTTTTGAATCATCAATTCGAACTCATCCGTCACCGGCCAAATGTAAATGCAAATAAAAAATAAATGCACTTAAAACTATATCTTTGTGCGATTAACTATTTTTTTAGGAATAAAATTAACCCCTAATTTTTTAATACGATAAATGGCTAAACCGGTCGCCAAAATTTAGGTGTCAACAGGGTGCAAAAAGTTTTTTTTATTAATTTTTGAATAGAAAATGTAAATGACAAGAAAATTAAAGGTTCTAAAAATGTGTACAATCGTTGCCAATCATGTAAAGGATGCTGGAAAATAACTAATATTCTTTGATCACTTGGCAGTCCTTTATAGAAATACATTGCTCAAAGTTCGTGTTCCACCAAAAAGTGCCAAAGAAATATCTTTAGAAATATGGATCGATGAGTAAATGGACAAAGGGTGTATAAGGTTCTTTGTTGATTCTTGAAAAGAAAATATAAATGACAAGAAAATTATTGACATATGATTTTTGCCGACAAGTCATATAAAGATAAAATCTCCAGATTAGGGTTCTTGATCACAACAAAGCATGTTTCTTGGCCAAAATGAGTCATTTTAATGTTTTTTGAAGTTTTTCGAGTTCCTCTATGTTGAGTCCAAACCAATACATTGATTTAACTAATAATTCAAAGGAGTGTTTAGAGGTGATTTTTCAATAACCATTAAAGTCAACTTTTGATCAATATTTTTTGAAAATTTGAAAATATTCAAAATTCAAAAATCATCAAATCACTTCTTTATATGCTTAATTGAATTTTGAATTTATTAATTTTACAAAAATCGATCAAGAATTGACCCTTTCGCTATTTCGAAAATTTCGATTCCTAATTGGCCAAATTCTAAATTCATCAATTTCTAATCATTTCTTAGGATAATTCCCTTCACAACATTTGATCTAAGGGTCATAATACATAGAATTGTCAAGTCAATTTTAAAATCCAAAACGGAAGCGAATTTACCCAATTTTAAGTGTCAATTGGGGTTCCGATTGATCCTTCATGGGCGACAACCATTAACCTAATTTGAGTCCAATTAACCCAATTTCAAGGTCAATTTTGTAAAAATCACACCAATTTGGCTTAATTTGATCAAGGAACATTCCACAATTCACGCATCACAAGAATCATAAAAGTAAATGTCCCATGTGTTGCAGTGATAAATCAACTATGATCAATCCTATTACATAATGGAAGGAAAATTGTCCAAAAAGTCATAAACCTTTTAATTTTGCTAATTGATTCCTAAACCTTTTTATTTTTTGCTAATTAAGTCAATTCGATCAATTTTGGCCAGAATTTGCTGACATGGACGCTAGCCATCCTATGTGGCATAGCCAGCATTGACGTAGACAAAATTTATTTTTTAAAATATTTATTTTTTTCGATTTATTTATTTATTTTTTTAATTTTCCTTTCCTTTTCTTTTCTTTTCCCTCTCTCTCTTCTTCCTCTCTACCAGTTGCCCAGCCTCAAGCAATTGACCAGAGACTGCGATCAGCTAGGGTTGGCCTTGCCGGCCTCGGGTGAGGTTGCGCTTGTCGGGAACTAGTGAGAGGTGGCCTCGCCGATCTCATGCGAGGTCGCCCTTGATGGGATTTGGCGAGGAATGACCTTGTGGGCCTTGGGTGAGGCTTGCCCTTGCCAAATCGAGGTCATCCCTCGCATGAGGCCAATGAGGGCAACCTCGCCGAGTGTGGCGAGGTCGACCCTCACCGATCACAACCTCGGCCGGTCGCTTGAGGTTGGGTGACTAGCTAAGAGGAAAAGAGGGGGAAAAGATAAGAAAAATTTTAAAAATAAAAAATAGAAAAATATTTTAAAAATAATAAAGTTTGTCTACATTAGCATTGATCGTGTCACGTGGGACGGTTAGTGTCCACATCAACGAGTTCCAATCAAAATTGATAGAATAGACCCAATTGGCAAAAAGTGAAAGATGTTTCTTAGTCAATTGGCAATATTGAATTATTTATGACTGAATTTGTAAAAGTGTAATTGATTTAGGACTATTTGAATAATTTTCCTGCATAGTAGAGGAGTTCTTACCAACAAAATAGTTTGTTCCCATGATATAGATCGCACACATAACCAGAAACATCAAATAGGTCCCCACGCCTTTCCTCAAAGCAAGGACAGGACCTATTCTCACTCAAGCTCTTATTTGAGATAAGATAACCAACTACTTGCTTTCATAAGGATATGTCACACATTCATATGTTCCACTTGTGTCAATCCCATAGTATTATATTTCCTATGACCACATCTTTATCATCCACCGCAAGATTAGGATAAACAAGGGTAAGATTATTTGGGATGATCGCAATCTTTATCATCCTTCGCATAGGTTAATTGAGTAGGAACCCTTTTGGTGGATAAAATTTAGGATAGGATAAAATTTATCATATCTTACATTTGGTGCTTGCTCAAGATATGATGAAGTTGAATATAAATGGGATATAGACTGGATAAATTATCTCATAGGGAATGTGAGATAAAAGCGGATGATTTCTAATATCCATAATATGAAAGTTTTTCTCAAATAGCAGATTTATTAAATTAACAAATTAAAATTATATTTCAATATAAATAATATTTGATTTCTAATATAAGAAATTCAAAATAACAAAAAATAAAAATTTAATTTTTTAATTAGCTCTTATTTTTATTTATATATTTGAATTTAATTCTATCTTATAATATAAAATTTACTATACAAATATATATTTATTGCATATTTTAGGTGCTTTAGTATTTTAGGTATATTAGTACAATTCTCTATTTAATAAAATCTTATTAAAGAATGATGGAAGGGGAAAAAGAAATAAAAAAGAAATTAATTAAAAAGAGAGGAAAAAAATAAAAAATAAAATAAAAATAAAGTAGATAAGAGTGTCGCAAGAGATTTTTACAATCTTCATTTATAAAAATTATGATTCATATAGGCATTTATACCAAAACAATTTATATAATATGATGTAAATATATCTGATTTTATTATTGCAATCACCAAATAATGGATATAATATATCAAAACTCCATGGATTTCATATCCTATTCTATCCGGTTCTATTCAGTTAAAAATTGAACAACCAAACATAGCCTTCGAGTTTTACCATCTTACCTCAGGTGCGAGAGACTACTATATCTGCCTATTCGACGGTAGTCACCTCCAAAGAAGTTATGGAGAGTCTACCTTCCCCCGATGGCCCTCCTAGTTGCTAATGTATATTTTTCTTCTCCATTAAGCAAGGAATATTTTTGAGTTTTACATCCCAAAGTTTATATGAAATAGTTTAAGGATTTGCTTAAATCCATAAGTAGGATAAGTGAGGGTAAGATTATTATGTCATTATGAAGATTTGAGAGCAACACATCCTTCAGAGCCCATAGAAATCTAGCTCTGCCCACTGAATAACAATCGATCCAATCCCACCGATTGCTTCAGCTACTCACTTAGCATTCACACTAAAAGGCATTTCTCACCTCGTTAAATCTAATGCATCAAAACTCTTCCTCATGGAAAAAGACAAAACCAACCGAATAGCAAAATAGTGCAAATTAACAATATTTTGGTGAACACAATCACCAACAAACTCGCCATCTCACTATGTAAGCAATTCTTCCGATATTGGCCATCCCAAGTAAAGTAAAAAGAACGAACAGATCATTTTACCTTAGTAACATATCGGCCTATGATAATAGGCCCCAGGCTTTGCGACTTGTTCATCATAGATCTTGAAACCAAGCCTCTGGTCTTTGGGAGTGTTGGAATATAATATGCGGAAACGATAAAATCTTGCAATTTACATCAACGCAAAATCACTAGAGAAATAAATGAGAAATAATAAGGACACCGGAAATTTACGTGATTCGGTCCGAGTATCGATACCTATGTCCACGGGGAGAGCCAGCGAATAATCCACCATAATTGAAGAATCAGAGTTTACAATCGTTCACATGCTCGAGTGTTTCCCACACCTAAATTTAATCCCAAACCCAAAGTGTTTATAAATAAACAACTCACTTGGACATAAACTTACAGCACAAAATCATCGTGTGTTCAAGCTCAAAGTAAAATGCTCTACGTACGCTAAAAACAAGAACTCCTTTTCTTGATCGCGTGGGTGGCTGTTTCATTGTGAAAAAGAAAGATGATTTGTTACGCCTGTGTAGCGACTATCGTCAACTCAATCAGGTGACGATAAAAAACAAGTGTTCATTACCGAAGATTGACAAATTGTATGACCAGTTATAAAGAGCGTTGATACTTTCAAAGATTGACTTGAGGATATGTTATTATTAGTTGAGAATCAGAAAAGAGGTTATACCGAAGGTAGTGTTTCGTACTCGATATGGCCTTGGTGAGAGTATTGTAATGCCATTTGATCCGACGAACGTTCCAACTGTTGTCATGGATTTGACAAACCAAGTGTTCGAAGAATATCTAGATCAGTTGTGGTCGTGTCTTTCAAGGATATTCTGGTGTATTCGATGATTGCTAAGGATCACAAGAGTCATCTGAGAATGGTCACGTGATTTCAGGTGAATGAATCTCTGTGGACCCGACCGAGATTGAAGCAGTTATCAGTGGGCCAAGATCGACAATAGTGTCAGAGATTAGAAGTCGTTTAGGTTGGGTAGATTACTACAGAAGGTTCGTGGAAGGATTTTTAGCATTAGTGTCGTCGTTGAATCGACTCCTGAAGACGGAAGAAAAGTTCGTGGGGATAGACAAGTGCGAGCGTAGTTTCTAAGAGCTTAAGTAGAAACTGACTACCGCACCTATGTTGACCATTCCATATGATTCTGGAGGACACAAGATCAATAGTGATGCGCCATTTAGGGGACTGTATTGCGTATTGACGCAACATGGTAGGATTGTTGCATACGCGTTCCGTCAACTATGATCTCGCGAGTTAAGCTACCTGACACATGACTTGGAACTCGCAGCATAAATTTTCGCATTGAAGATTTGGAGATGTTAGTTGTGTGGAGAAGGATCCTGGATCTTCACTGACCAACAAAGTCTCCAGTATTTATTCTCTCAAAAGGAATTGAAAATGAGATAGTATTGTGAATCAGAACTTTTGAAGGACTAGGATGGTAATATCTGGTATCACCCTGGAAGAACGAAAGAAGTCACTGATGCGATGAGTCGAAAGTCTTTAATTGTGCATATGCTGGTTAAAGTATGAACCTTACTTGAGAAAGTTCAAGATTCGATTTTTAATTTGAGGTAGGCCACCTTTCGAATGTTATGGCTACCCTCAGAATTGAATCGGATATCCAGGTTAGGATCAAATGCTTTAGTTGACAGACTGGGATGTTCAGAAGATCTTGCAAGAGAATACCGATAAGAGAGAGAGAGGCTGACTCTCAGATTTCTGAGGATGGAACACTCAAGTTTTGAGAGTGATTGGGTGTACTTAGCGATGTAGCACTCAGGGAAGAGAGCTTGTCAAGAATTCATTGTAGCAGTTGCGGTATTCGATCAGATAGTACAAAGTAGGTTAGAATCGGCGTAAGCTCGATTGGTAGATCGATATAAAGATAGATATCGCCGGACAGGTTGCAAGTGTCAGATGTGCTAATAAGTAGAAGTTCAGTAATGCAAGTCGGGAGGACTTTTACAATCACTCAAGAGTGTCGAGTGGGAATGGAAGTATATCAATGGACCTTGTGATGAGCTTGTCAAGGAATTAGAGAGGCAATAATTCCATTTGTGTAGTGGTCGATAGATGGATGGGACCGACTCACTCTAGTGCAGTACGAAAAGATCTCGATTTGAATAGGCATACAGAAGTGTAAATGTGTCAGATAGTTCATATGCATGGAGTGCCATTGACGAATTTATGTCAGATATAGAACCAAAATTCCTAGTTTCAGCAGAACAGTTAGATGGTTCTTTTTGAAGCAAGACAGAGCAGAGTGTACAGAACTTTAGTTGTTGAGATGAGGTTAGAAAATGAACGATCGTAGCCTAGAGTCAGTTCAGCAGTCAGTGATTGCAGTTGTCATGATCAGAGACAGATTCAAGACCATTAAGAGCCGTCAGAAATGTTGTATAGTTGAGCATCAAAGGCCCTTAGAGTTCCAAATTGGAGATTACATCTTTCTAAAGGTGTCACCAATGAGGGATACCTTGCGCTTTAGCAAGGAAGAAAAACTGAAACCGAGGTACGTAGGTCCCTTTGAGATTCTGGAAAGAATTGAGATCCTAATGTATCATCTTGCGTTGCTGCTGAGGTAGGCACAAGTGCATGACGTCTTTCACGTGTCGAGGTTGAGGACGTATGAGCCTGACTCGACCCACGTACTAAGTCTTGAAGAGTTAGACGTTGATGACAGAATGTCGTACATGGAAAGCTTGGTTCAGGTTGTGGATCAGAAATAATAGATTCTATGTACCAATAGGATCCCTTTGGTCAAAGTGGTTTGACAACACCACGGGACTGAAGAAGCAAACGGGGAAAGTGAAGACTCAATGAGATAACAATACCCCCACCTTTTTGTTTAAGGATCGGTAAATGTTTAAATTTCGAGGAAGAAATTTTTATAAGAGGGGAAGAGTTGTGATATCCTGAAAATTTAGTTCTGATTTCGATTGGAAAAGTCATGCATTTCATCAACACGACTATAGTGCTTTTCTCTGAGATGGCCACTCATGAGATAACTAGTCTATCTAGTGAAGCCGTTAAGAGATTTTAATGCAATAGACTTGAGAATTCAACTAGGAATCGGTTGCTCGATCATGCTAGTCTGTAAGGGTCATTATAGCACAGTTAAAAATCGATCAGAGATTAGGGATAAGTTGGTTTGATTGAGATGTGTGGCTAAACGTGAATTATTCCACTAATTTGCAAAATTCTCGTCGATCGGCACTAGATTGATTTTTCTATCGTTTTGACGCCATATGTCCATATTTGAAACCTTGAGATTTTCATGACAACCGAGAGCCGCCAATGTGTCGAAGAGGTACATGTGGCTCGAAGAAAATCGACCACGGGTCAATTGCACCAAAAATTTCTAAAAATTACCCAATAGGTTAGGTCACGCTAAAATTGTGTCGATTGAAATTAATCATGAATTTGAAATTTTTGTTATGTCACGAGTCATTTTAGGAACGTTGACTCATCTTTCGAGAATTTCCGACGAGTTCGGGATTTTACGGAAAACCGATTCGGACGATTGAGAAAACGAACGGAAATTCAAATTGGTCAATTTGAAGAGAATTTTGGCATCTAGAGTGAGTGAGTTACTGACAGGAATTTTGTGGGCTTTTTCCTCAACAAATTGGACCTCAATCGGAGAAGTTTGTTCGGAAAATCAAATTCCGAGAAAAAGGAATTAGAATTCGGACTTGTGAAGAATTCGTAGGCTTGAGGGACTACCGCATTTTGATCCTTATTTGGACTTCAATTGGGACAAGTTAGTGTGGAAATTGGCCTTGGATGACCAATTGTTAATGTTGTTATATTGAGCTAAAAATGTTTGGGTTTTAGTTATTTTTCTTTTCTTCCATCCGACAAAACCCTCCCTGCCATATTCCTCAAGTTCTTTTCTTTCCTTTGATCTTGAACTCACCCTCTCCAACACGTCTCTCTCCCCTCTCTCTTCTTTTCGCCACAACGCTGCAGTGGTCTTCCTTCTCTTCCTTTAATTTCTTTGACTTTTGAATCAATAGTTATCTTCTCTCTCTTTCGTGCAATTTTTCCCCTCATGGCCGACCATTCTACTTCTCTGCTTTTTCCTTTATCCTTCTGTTCGGTAAAAGAACGAGCACCCCCCACGATTTTCTCCCTCCTCCTCATCTTCTTCACGCGGGCTCCAACTCCACCGAGCCTCCTGCTTCCCTTCCATTTTCCAGTTCCCTCGCACGCTCACCTCACGTCCACGACACCCCACCGCCCAAGCAGTAGTCCAACTCCACCGAAGACAACACCACCAGCAAACCGCCCCATCTTCGACCGAAGCTGCTGCTCTACCGAATCAGCGGCCAGCTGCTCCTCCGTTTTGTCTCCTCCGGCATCCACGACTCAATCGAAGCAGCTCACCGTTCTAGCGAGTCCATCAGCCTGCGTTTCAGCCACTGAACTCCCGTCGAAGCCGCAACTCAGCCGAGCCAAGCAGCTCAGCCCTCTTCGAACCAGAACCGGGCAGCAACCGCGAAGCTTTGTGGGCTGATCTTGGCCCGATCCAAGCCCCCGTTGGTGCAGCCGCTTTGGGGTTTATCAACCGCCATCGCGTCCCCGTTGTTTTGGTCTGAGCAGATCGCAAATCAAGTGAGTTTAACTCACTAATCATTGCTTAGTAGATTAATGACGCTTAAGGGTTGATTAGTTTAGGTTATGTATGGATTATGTGGTTAGTTGATTAGATTAGTCAATTTAATTAATTACCGATGCATGTTAGGTGGATAGTTAGTGCAATTAGGGCCTAGACAAGCTCTAGTATTTATCTAGAGTGATTTGAAAATTTTCCGGATCCGTCTCAGCGTTCAATTAGGCTTTTCGGGCCTAAGTTGCATTTTTGGTATTTAATAATTAATTTTCGTAATTAATTAATTAATTAATTTCTGGAAATTAGACCAGGATAGCCAGTGACCGAAATTTTATGCCGATTACTGTGGTGTGATCCGTTTATTTAATTGAGCTTTAATTTGTGTTAATAATACATGAATTGTATTTTAGGGTTTTATTCCTAAATTAATTTAACTTTAGTAATTGATTGGAAAATAACCGAGTGTCAGTTTACAACACCAAAAACATTTTGGTGGACTATATAAAATGGTGGGATTTGTGGAAAGGAAATTATTGTATTTTGGCTCAAATTGATCGTGTACCCACACACGGCTATTTTTATCGGGTATGATAAAAATGATGAATTGGCTATATGGGTGGAATGGTATACTATAATGGCCTGGGGCCTTAATATTATTAGCTTTGGGCGAGTATATATATAGTATACCATATTATCAGTTTTGAGCGAGCAATATATTATCAGCTTTGGGCGAGTAATATATTATTAGCTTTGGGCGACCAATAAATTATCAGCTTTGGGCGATCATATATAGTATACTATATTAGCCTAGGGGCCATAATATTATCAGCTTTGGATGAGCAGTATACTATATTATCAACTTTGGGCGAGCTATATTATCTATTTTCAACTTTGGGTGAGCAATCTCGATTTGATAGGATTTTATAGATAGTATTGAATGTACTAACCACTGGGAGGTCGTGATGACATGGAATCGACTGAGTCGATTGATCGATGATTTGATCTGATTAAATAATTATTCGAAATATGTTGTCTGATAGGAAGGAACTGAGGCCAAGGTAAGTCCTCTGACTCGTGGTTGTGCTTAGGCAACCATTTGGACATATTTTCTTCTTAGTTGGGTCTTAGGGGGTTGAACTTGCTGAGATATTATCTCACTGGTTATTGTATAATCATTTCCAGGTACCTAGGGCGAAGAACTTGGAGCTTGAGATGGAAGGGTAAGGAGAATGGATGGCTCATAAGTCTATTTTTGAAGATAGACTTCCTAGACCCTAGTGTTGACCTTTATTTATAAACCAGATCATTTGTAAAAGTTGTGCAAATCGATTTAAAAAGTATGGCCCTACTTTTCTATCTCATTGTCTTATTGTCTGGGGATTAATTATTTACTTCTGCATGCGTATTAAAATCAAATGGGTCGGCGACGCGTCTTGAGACGTTGCAATTTAATCGACCAAGGAGGGATGGGCACGTGCTCGGAGGATCAGGGTGTGACACTTCGACTTGCCCATTAGTTTGTGTATAGTATGGTGTTGAGTGTGCCATGTTTAGTCCTCTTAACTCTACAAAGTTGAGGACTTCGGTACCCGTAAAGACAGTGCCCGAGTTATGCTCTTGTATGATACTATTTCCACTCATTTGGTGAAGTAATCAGTAGCCAGAATTATGAATGAATGTTTCTTACTTGATGGTGGGTGTACTTTCCCAATAATATCTATTGCCTATACCTTGAAAGGCCATGACTTCACTATAGATTGTAACAAAGTGGCCGGGACATGCTAGATTGGGACGTGCACTTGGCAAGGTCTACATCCTCTTGCGTAATTTATACAATCTTGGGTCATCGCGGGCCAAAAATAACCGTGACATCTCAGTAACGATTTCATTTTAATGCTTGCTTGATGGGCTCCACAAATCCCTTCATGGACTTTGGTCATTACCAACATTACTTCTACTTTATCTAAACATGTCAACAATACTCCTTTCACAGTATGCGGATATAACTCCTCTCCCAAGAGTACGCATTTTAGCGCTTGCTTTCTTAGTCCCTTCTCTTGAGATTGAGGATTCTTCAAATACTCTATTATCGGTATCCTTAAATCCTAACCGACTCCTTTTATTGTAGCTTCCGCGGCCATACCCAGTTGGACATAGGTGGCAATGCCTTCATTACATTTATTAAAGTGTAGGCCAACTATTTCAAGATGTGATGGCCAGATGCCATCCGAGCAAGCTTATTAGCTTCCACATTCTGATATCGCAGTATGTGTACCAACTCTGAATCAAGGAATCTAGTTAGCAATTCTTTTGCCTTGTGATAGTGTTCCATAATCTTTTCATTAAGACATTAGTATTCCCCTTTCAATTGTTTTATCACTAGCTGTGAATCACCCATCACTGTGATTAATTGCACACCCATGTCAGCCAACAAGTAGAGGCCGACTATAAGTGCCTCATATTTGGCTTGGTTATTGGAATATTTAAAGTCAAACCCTAACTAGAATTTCGCTATGTGCCCCCTCGATGACACAATCGAAATTTCTACTCTTGATGTGGTAGACGTAGACAAACCGTCGAAATACAATAACCACGAGAGCAGTTGTGTGTAATTTTTGCTCCCGATGTCTTCAGCTTGAATACAATGGTACTATGTAAGAAAATCAGCTACGGCATATGTGACATCCTTGATCTGACCCCAATTTTCGGAATGGGATTACAACGGTGGTCAATCTTCAAAGCGAGATTACATTGAGGATTGATAGATCACGAAAATACTAAGAAGGCCACTTTGGGGAGAAAACTTGATTTTTCATCGGTGAAGCACAAAAATTCAAAAAAGTGGAAATAGACTGTGAAGGAGGACCCACGTTGGCCCAAGCTCACCAGTGGGTCCAATAGGCCCAATGGGCCCTACACCCCTGCTTGGATGGCCCAAGATGGTCCATGGGTCATCCAAGCCCTTTTTTGGTCTTTGTGGGCTGCACATTTATTAGGCCTATGTGCTTGAATAGTAGAAAGGCTTAGTGAAATTACCAACCAGCCCTTCTAGCCTAATAAAACAAAAACCTTGTGCATGAAGTAGATGAGGGGCACCCAAGGGAGTGGAGGAGAGAGAGTGACATCATCCCTAGCTTGTATACCCTATTTCTAGCTTATGCATGATGGTGCATTAAATGAACCTTGGAGAGAAAGCTTTGCAAGAAGCCATCTTGGCCATTCATTCTTGACTTGGAGAGTAGGTCTCATCTTGGCCATCCATTGAGCTTGGACAAGAGCTCATCTTTCTCTCTCTCTCCTCCCTAGCTCTCGCTATCCTTCCCTCTCTCTTCATCTCTCTCTAATTTTCTCTCACTCTATTTTTCCCTCAATCCCTCTCCATTTCCCTTGCAACCGAACCCCTCCCCCACTCCACCTCACCTCATGCTATCTCAATTTCCTAATTTCCCTCTTGGATCTCATGGTTGTCGCCCCTCACTGTCCGCTGTTCAACTGCCGTCCACCTGTGTCGTTGCCACAAGCCTCACCGTGTTGGGATCGCCATCCACACCCTTGCTATGGGCTATGTGGGCAACCAACTAGCCACCGTCGTTGCCATTTAGCTTGCCTCACTACCACACCTCGTGGTCGCCATTACCACGCTTCACTACTGCCACTGTGAGCCCTCCATCGCTATCATGAGTATCTGATTTAGGTCCCAAAAGTGAGTGGTCTTCTAACCCGCATTTAGGGTTTTTATTGCACTAAGGACCAAGCTTAGCATTAGATTAAGGATAGGTGGTAGTTAGTTTAATTAATAAATAGGTTATCATGATAGGTTATTTTAATATCTGATAGGCTATTGTAATAGGTTATCTTCCGATAGGCTATCATGATAGACTATCTTGACATCTGATAGTTATCATGATAGGTTATCTTAATATCCGATAGGCTATCCCAATATTCGATAGGTTATCGTAATAGGTTATTATAATACTCAATAAGCTATCATAGTATGTTAGGTTATTGTGTACTATAGTAATGTGATGTGTTATAGTATTGTGATACGTTAATATGTGATGTGTTATAGTAATGTGATACGCTATTATGTGATGTGTTATAGTAATTTGATACGTTAATATGTGATGTGTTATAGTAACGTGATGTGTTAACATGTGACGTGTTATAGTAACGCGATAAATTAATACGCAATGTGTTATAGTAGTATGTTATGTTAACATCCAATATCCTACTTTGGTGCAATGAGTATTCTCTAGGTTATGAATTCAAAATGGTTTGGTATTTGTAGAATGATAACTTTAAATTGGATGGTTGCTTATACAATCCTTCGGATGGGTAATAATAAGGAACCATGGCATTCACTAATCATGGGTAATAAGTACATATACGTAAGATCATGTTGGGGGGGAAGGATAATTAATAAAGTATTAGGTGATGTTATGTTACAATTTGTTATGAGACAAAAGTAGGATTACTTAGGTGAATGCATGATTAAAGTATGATCACTTAAATACCTGATGTATATGATTATATGGCATGATGGAACCATCTTGATGCGTATGATTAGGCGAGATGATGCTTGATTAATTTGGAGGCCCCTATGTCAACAGGATGCCATTTGCAAATGGATTTCGAGACAAAGCTCCTCAACTGGAATGCCGTCCTAAGATGATGCATATGTGGGACGATATAGTGCCCGATGGGACAAGACAATGCCTAATTATGCTAGAAGACCACCAATCCTTGGGTTCGCTATGGCCCTAAACGATCGTTATAATCTAGACACATATGCATGAAATGTACATGAGGGTGATATTTGATTATGTTTGGTCTATGAAATGACATTAGCGCATGATTCTGAGACATTGCATGTTTTTCTTTTTGCCTCATGAGTATGTGATTTTTTGTGAGAATTGCCTATGTGCTTGTGTGATGATGACTTTGAGAAGGTGAGATAATCATTCCTATTATTACTGAAGGCAAAGCAAGAGCTTTGCTATTGATGTGACATGCTGACAATTTAGTTCTTATTTCGGTGGGAGAAGTACACTATCAGTGTCATAAGTTGTGTACGACGCTCACTTTGGTGTCAAAAGTTTCTGTCAAATTACTTAAGTGCCAAATTTTTTGAAAAACGCTCACTTTGGTGCCAACTCCGATCTAGTTGGCCGGAAATCCGACGTGACGTTTTTTTTATATTAATTTTGAAGTTGATGTGGCTTGTCGGAGAGTACAGTCAGCATTTAGACAACAAAACGACGCCGTTTGGTGTCTCTCCCCCAATTCAAAACCCTAAACCCTAAATCTGCCGGATAATCTCAACCACCGCCTCCCTCTTCATCCTCTTCTCCTCCCTTGCCGTGCTCTCCGCCGCCGCCGCCTATGGCGCTGCCAAGCACCGCCACCTCCTCCGCTACCTCGACGAGTTTAGTGACCGGCGAGCCGCTTGTCATCGACCCCTCCGCCTCCTTCGAGAACCCGTGCCTCCGCAATGCCTACGTCGCTCTCCAGGCCCCGGCGTGCCATCCTCTCGACCCCAACAACTTCACCGCTAACCGGGTGCGCCCGACGTTTGCGGCTACTCCAACGTGTTGTGCTCTCCTGCTCCCGACGACCCCGGCGTCCACACTGTCACTAGCGTCGACCTCAACCACGACGACATTGCCGGGTACCTCCTTGAGGAGCTTGGCCTGCTCGTCGACCTTGCGCTCTTCCACCTCAACTCCGCCTTTGCCAGTGATGGGCCAATCACTATCCTTGATGGCCCCCACGCTTGGCGGCTGCAGCCTTGACCTCGACCCGACCCCGACCCCGGCCACGATGACGCTCACTCGGTAGCCAAGTTGAAGGCCGTGATCTCGCTCAGTGCGAACCTCACGTCGCCAAGCGACTGCGGCCGAGCGAGCTAGGTCAACAGCCGAGTGACGGTGGCCGAGCGAGCTAGGTCGGCGGCTGACAAGGATCAGAACCCTAATTTCAATCTCCAAATAATAATAACAAAAAAATTTCCAAAATGAGTTGTGCGGCGTCATTTTTGTGAGGCCATCCACTTAGCATGACAAAATGATGTTGTTTTCTTAAGGGGACGGAAAACGACGTCGTTTCTCAAGCCATGTTGATTCTTTTTTTTTTTTTTTTTTTAAATATAAAAGTCACGTAATCATTTTGGCTGGAATCTCTCGCCGGTGGCACCAAAGTGATCATTTTTTCTCCGATTTGGCACTTAAGTGATTCGATGGAAACTTTTGGCACCAAAATGAGCACCGTACACAACTTATGGCACTGATAATGTACTTCTCCCGATTTCAGTTGGATAAGTTGGGCCTTTCATTGACATGACCATAGTGCTTTTCTTTGAGATGGCCACTCATGAGATAACTAGCCTATCAGACGAACCCGTTAAGAGATTTTAATGCAATAGATTTGAGAATTCGACCAGGAATCAACTAGTCGACCGTGCTCATCTACAGAGATCATTATAGCATAGTAAAGATCAATTGGAGATCAGAGATAGGTTGGTTTGACTGAGATGTGTGGCTAAATGTGAGTGATTCCACCAAATTGCAAAATTCTCGGCGATCAGCACTAGATGGATTTTTCTGTCATTTTGGTACCCTGTGTCCGTATTTGAAATCTCGAGATTTTCACGATCACTGAGAGTCACCAATGTGTCGAAGAGGTTCATTGTGGCTCGAAGAAAATCGACCATGGGTTAATTGCACTAAAAATTCCTAAAAGCTACCCAAAGTAGGTTAGGTCACGCAAAAATCACGTCTAATTGAATTTAATTGCGAATTTGAACTCGATTTCATAAATTGAAAGTTCTGTCATGTCACGAATTATTTTAGGAACGTCAACTCACATTTCGAGGAATTTTCAGCAAGTTTGGGATTTTTACGGAAAATCTATTAAGATGATTCGAAAAACGAACAAAAATTCAGATTGGCCAATTTGAAGGAAATTTGGCTCTGGTGTGAACTACTTGGTGAAAGGAAGTGGTGTGGCTTTTTCTTCATCAAAAATGGACCTCACCACTGCTTCGTAAATCGATTCTAAAAATGAAATGGAATTTGGAATTGAAGGAAATTGCCTTTTTGTTAACCAAGACTTGTTATTTGGGAGAATTTTAGTGCGAAAGAAAGCAATTGAGATCAATTATTTTAGCATGTAAATTTTGGGGGCAAATTGGTGTATAAAGTTGTGGACCAAGTTTGGATGAGAATAGAATGTTTTGGATTTAATTTTCTTCCCCCTTCCTTCGGTTCCCTCTCTCTCTCGCGTCTCTCGTCTCTCTCTCCGTACGTCACTCACGCTCTCCCTCTCTCAGCCGACCGAGCCTGGTCTTTCTTCTCCCTCTTTTATTTCTTTGACTTTGGTGGGCACAATCTTATCCCTCTCTCACTCATCTCCCCCTTGGCCGACCATTCTCTCTCTCTCCTTTATCCCTCCTCTCTTTCTGCTTTTTCTTTGTTCTTCTGTTGGTCGAAGACCCCAACGCCCCCCCGCCCCCCTCCTCTCACGGTTTCTTCTCCTCTGCCCCCGCCAAACTGCATCTCCATTTCTTTTCTCTCTCAGCCGTTGCCAGCTGCCTCAATCTTCACCGCCCATGCCCTCCAGCAGCTTCGTTGATGCTGCTTCTTTGCTTCTTTGCTGCTTTGCCCTTGCCACCTCGCTGGTCAACTTCAGCAGCTCGTGGACTGCGGGCCTTCGCGCTAGCACGTCCTGCGAGCTTCCTCCACTGAGATCGTGTCTTCAACTTGCTGCAGCGTACAATCCCGCCGAAGCAACCGCACGTCCTTCCTGCGTCCACAAGCCCGCAGCTAGTCCCGTCAAGCCGAGCCCGCACCACCACCCACGGAATCCCCCTACCGTTCAGCTGTGCCCGTTCAGCCACGTTCAAATCCAGAACAGGCAGCCCCGCTGTGGGCTTGTGTGGCCGATTTCGGCCCTGGTTTGGTCCCCGTTGGCGCCGCCACTTTGAAGTTTATCGGCCACTGTTGCGGTGAACCGGTTTTTGCGTTAAACTGGTGAGTTTATGCACTAAACTCTACTTAGTAAGCTAATGACGTTTAATGGTTGATTAGTTTAGACTAAGTATAGATTATGTGGATAGTTAGAATGGATTAGTGAATTAATTAGCCGACTTTTGCATGTTAGGATTAGTTTAGTGCAATTAGGGCCTATACAAGCAAGATTTATCTAGAGTGGTTCGAAAATTTTCTAGGCCCGTTTCTTATTTAATTAGGCTTTTTCTGGCCTAAGTGCTATTTAATGGTATTTAATAATTAATTTTCATAATTAATTAATTAATTAATTCCTAGAAATTAGATCGGGATAGTGGTGACTGGTGTGGTTGATTTAATTAATTGATTGCTATTTTGTGTAATTTGAGTGTGATTTGTGATTTTGAGTATTTATCCCAAAATTAATTAATTTCGGTAATTAATTAGAAAATTACCGAGCGTCGGTTTACAGTGCCAAAAATGTGTTTTTGGACTGTGGAAATTAGTGGGATTTTCAAAAGTGAAAATATTGTATTTTGGCTAAGACCAACCGTGTTCCCACACAATTATTTTTATCGGGTATTTTTAACACAAAGAAAATAGGCTAGGACATTATTTTAATTGAGGAATTTAAGTGTGAGGCACAATGTCCTTGGCCGAGAGTGGATAATTGTGTGCTGGTTAAGAGAATTCATCTCCCACTGTGTGTCGGGTGAACGATGCTTTTCTGTGGAAAGTCGTCTTGAAGTAGACGTTGTCGTGCTCGATGAAGCGTGACGACACCTAGCTACGTGACAGATAAATCCACTGTGTGAGGGATAGATCCACCGTGTGTCAGTTAAATCCACTATGTGACGGATGAGCTCGCTGTGTGACAGTTAGGTTGGCTATGTGCTGGGTAGATCCGCTGTGTGACGGATAAACTCGCTATGTGATGGTTAGATCCACTGTGTGACGGTTAGATCATACCTGGGTGACTGTAATCAATTGAAATGCATGATAGGTCGTGCCTGTGTGACAGTGGTCAATTGGAATATATGATTGACTAAGATGTGGGGATTGACAGAGATGTGATTTGAGATGCTCCATTAGATCGAGTGTTATTACTGCATATATGGTTGTGATATGAACTGTGCTGACCTGCAGGGAGGATCTGAGATAAGGTAAGTCTCGATGGTTATATGATGGTGTGG